>NW_021680447.1:65728-134594 GCF_001412515.2 Diachasma alloeum | reverse complement strand
GGGTGTTTAAATAAAAAATAGTGAACGTTGATTCTGTATTTATTGACCCCCTGATGCCAATGAAACCCTCGGAGGTGACAGAAAAGGGGAAAAAAATTTTTCATTTTCACGTGGGTCAAGGGTGAAAGTCGATTTTCGCCAAAATTGAATTTTTTCGCCAAGTGAAAGTTGATTCTGTATTTTCTAACAATTCTGATGCTAATGAAACCCCCGAAGGCGCGACAAAAGTCGAAATAAAAATTTTTTTTTCACCCCGAGCCAAAGAGTCAGATTGTCTGTTTTTCCAGAGAGAAAGTCGACTTTCGCCAAAATCGAATTTTTTAGTCGGGCGAGTGTTGATTCCAACTATTTAAGCGACGGGCTATTCAGAACTCTCAAACCTGCAAACGGGGAGATGAGGGTGGCTAAAATATATTCTGCAACCCTGTCTCCTCGTTGGCTACAAATTTCAACCCTCCGCATACATGCCTTCCCCTTCACCCGCTCGTAAAATCACGCGTTCTCGGTAGCATCGAGGAGGACTTCTCAGGACCGAAAAGAACTGAGGATTCGAATGGTCTCTGGAAAAGTACGTCGCAGAACTGATTAGGACTTACCAGGTCCATCTAGGTCTGGAGAGATCTTGAAAGACCTGTGTACGTCCAATCAGAACCAAATCCTCGACTCGGGTTGGAAAATTTGCGGCATTCTGTTACCCCTTAAGGCTTGGTGCCATCGGGCCTAAAAAATCTAATAAACGAGAGATGTATTCAATATTAAATTTAATATTGTACTCATTTATTTTCTCTCCATTAAAATACTCCATAACATTACAAGGTTTGGAAATGATCTAATCAATCTTGAATTTTTTAATTTGATACGTTTATTTCACTCTGCATTGAAATTCAATTGAATTGAGAATCAGCGATGATTAAATTTTTCGAATAGATAATTTATATCCATCGGAGCTCCTGGTGGATATATGCGTATGCAATTGAATTTTATCAAGTTTCATGCTTGACTCCAGATAAAATGATCGAACAATATACGCAACGAGTACTTTGAGACTCATCATGCCGTATTTCGAGCCCGGACAGCTCCTGAAACCGCTGCTGAAGGGTAGAAAGGCGAATGGGTGACGATTCTTTGAGTTCTCTGGGGAAAATCTTTCAGGGATGAACTCCTCGGGCTTCTCCCAGTAGCGGGGATCTCTGTGAGTGGCGAACGGCACCATGTACAGGGAACATCCCTCCGGAACGGTGCAGGTCGCTGGAACAGTGAGTGAACTTGATTTCTGGTGTTCATTTCCATGATTATACAAATCCGCAAATCAAGATCGCATGGGATAGTGGAAAAGAATAACAATAAATATATATAATAAATAATGATTATTCTCCCATCACTCGCGCAAGTGCTCGGGATTTTTTAACCTGCACAACTTGACATTTGTTTGCAACGAAGCTATCGGGAAATATCCGATAATTTTGCAGCTCTTGGGGTATTACTACTGATTATTTTTCCAACCCAAATATCGGGCAATATAATTGGCCCATTCGACATCACGTGGTACAAGCTACAGAGTTTTCAACTGATAATTTTTTGATAATTTTCTCTGGTAGTTGCTATATGAGAAACAAAACATCATGCAGTCGAATTAACCCCTCGTCAAACTGACAGATTGAATTCAATTGTGTCGTTGTGTTAATTATACAATTTTCGTTTCTCAATTGTGAGTTTCGTCTCATGGTCCAATTATATTGCCCGACATTTGGATTGGAAAAATAATCACCCGAATACCACACGAGCTTCAAAATTAATAGGGCATTTTCCTCAAGGTTCCCTGCGTACAAACGAAGTCGTCAAGTTTTTCAGGAAAAATCACTGGTGCTTCGCACTGGTGATTTTTTAACCTGAAAAACTAGACTCCTTCGTTTGTTTGCAGGGAACCTATCGGAAAATACCCGATAATTTTGAAGCTCTTGTGGTATTATAAGTGAGAATTTTTCCCACTCAAATTTCAGCCAATATAGTCAATTGATAATTTTTGATGATTCCACTGGTTATTTTTCATGTTGATATTTACATGAAAAATAAAACATTTCCTGGTCGAGTGACCCCCATTAAAAAATATATTTAAAAAATATAGAATATGGGCCAATTTCGTATATTTTTCAAATTTATAAAGAATGTAAAAAAAATGTGGAAATCATATATTTTCTATTTTTTTAACAAATTGGGCCAATTTGAAATATTTTTAAACATATTTTTCAAAATATAAATTTTTCCGTCTGGGGAGCCCCTGATTGGAACTAACAGATGGATTTTGTTTCACAGTGAAATTTTCTTGATCGAAACTTGGATGGAAAAAGTCTGTTTCGAATACCCCTCAATCTTCAAAATTCATCGGATATTTTCCTCGAGTTTCCCTGCGTATCGGCGATCGGAATGGGCTTTGCAGAAAAATCACTCGTACTTCGCGCTCGTGATTTTTATCCGACACAACTCATCCCTCTCGTTGCTACGCAACGAAGCTATCGGGACATATTCGATAATGTTGAAGGTCTCGGTTTGTACAAGTCAAAATTTAAATGGATGAATAAAATAAATTACTGAGCTCTATCGGTTCTGTGGTTACTCGAGGAAGGAGAGGACCCACAGGGAACAATCTTATGGTCTCTCGAACTATCATATCAATGTAATTTAATTTGGGAATCGCCTCCGTGGTTACTTCCTCGTCACCTACTATCTCTTTAACTTCAGCTCGCGCTTTTGCCTGAAAAATGACGGAAATCATCTACTGTGATTCGTCGATTCGATTGAGGAAATAAATTGAAGCTATTCCATACTTGAACATCAGGATGAATCGCAAGCATCAATGTGACGAAGCATAGAAGTCCTCCTATTGTATCGTTTAACTAAAAATGAAGAATACGATTTTCAGAATTAACTATTCAAGATTTGGTACAACTGAGTTATTACATAATAGTAATCGGATAAAATTTTTAGTCCCTAATCCTCAATTTCTGTCAATTATTCTATTCATTCTATCAAAAGACAAGGATAGAAATCTAATTGATGAATATTCTTCCATTATTCAAAAAAAAATATCGATTTTAACACTTTCCAGAGACATTGAAAAATCAATTTTTTTAGTTCTTTCCGCCCAATTTTTGCATTTTATGAATTTCTTCTCACTGAAATATTGATATCCCTCTAATACTTCAAGAACAAAAGTGATTCGAAACATTTTCTAGCCGATTATCCCTTTCTGATTACTCTTTCATTTCCTTTTTCATTTCCATTCCTGACCATGAGAATGAAGAGTACCGATATCCTTTTACCATATAAAAGGAAAAATAGATTTTTGAAATTTTCTGGAATACGTGGAGAGATTTTTCTATTGCCTCTGAATGATATTTCGAATAACTTTTGTTTTGCGTGTCTGTTTTGATCACAAAAAAACCACTTTTAATTAATCTTTAACATAATTCCTCTTCATTCAATGTTGTCACTTGTGAATGAAGGAAAAATGTATACATATAATAAGAATAAGTATGGAAAAAATTAAATTAATCAAATTGTGAATATGGAAATGGAAATTGAATCAAATTAGTATATTGTGTTACAAGTGCGTAAAGAACCAACTTTTCGCACGCACGCGTAACACATCCTATTTTTTGTAATACCTGACGAGTTCACTGTTCGGAACCGTAGTGGGGGTAAAGTGGTTGCTTTTGTGCACGGTGTGCGTAAAGTTCAAGGTCGTGCGTAAAGTGAATTTCGAAGCTTCGCTTTACGCACGAGAATTCACTTTACGCACGACCTCTGAACTTTACGCACATTGTGCGTAAAACAACCACTTTATACACACTAAACGGTTTCGAAAAGTGAACTTTTGAGGCAGGTATTACAAAATAGTATATTTCGATACGATTGCGGGAAAGTGTTTTTGGGCTCGTGGGAGGTTTATAGCACGAGCCGAAGGCGAGTGATATAATCCCACGAGTCTAAAAACACTTTTCCCGCGAGTATCGAACCCTATTTTTCATCGAAATGTGTGGGAAGTGGGGTTTTGCGCACGCGGAGCGTGCGTAAAATGTTACTTTACACACAGCGTGATAAAAAAAATAAAATAGTATAATTTAATCTGGCGTTCACTAGTTCAATTATAATGAAGAACATACTCCAACAAAAGTAGTGGTAAGTTCGTCCCGTATTTCTGGTTGGGACCACGCACCAGTTTTCATCACGTGATCGATAATAGAGTCTACTAGCGGGCTCATAACTTTCTCATGTGATGCTTCATACTCACTCGTCTTCTGTTCAATCACCTGGAATGAAAGAAAATCATGTAATTCGAAATAGGATTGATCCTTCCGATAACATTTACACTATTGATGAATTCATGGGTCTTGTCAGTTATCCAGTAAAAATCTCTCCCTCGTTGGGTGAGTCTGAAGATGAAGTTTGGGTACAGCCAAGGCCTCGCCATTCTGTGCGTGAAAATGCCCAGAGCCCTGCAAAAATAAACGATCAATTGATCAAGTGCTCCGCAAACCGATCGGTGGACCGATCAGGATGATCCATCTTTTTTATTGGACATCGACGCACTTATCTCCCCTCTCCACAAACGGCTTTTGATCTTCCGGTGTAATAGTTTCTGCCATGCCGAGTATTGTTTCTAGAAAAAAATTACAGGCAACAATAGCGATTTTGGCGTAGATGGGAATTTTCATTTTCATTTTTATTTCATAAAGATTCAACAGCACAGGCCAATTACAGGATCGAATAATGCATATTCAAAATAAAGACAGTAATGAAAAATTAACTACACGGAGAGAAATTTTTTATAAAAATTATCCTACCGTTCTATAAAAGTGTATCATGAGTCATCGCTTCCTCCATTTCAATCCTGAAATTTAGTCAAAATTAATATATGATGATCAAATTTTATTCTACGTTAGAGAAATTTTATTCTGACGCATAATAAATTTTACCCTTCCAGTCCAATAATTTTTATGTAGATAACAACAAATATTCTAGAACGGTTGGTGAATTTTATCCTAGCGGTACAGTAATTTTTACTCTACCGGCACAGTAATTTTTATTTTTATCAGGATAAAATTTCTCTAACGTAGAATAAAATTTGATCATCATATGTTAATTTTTACTAAATTTCGGGGTAGAAATGAGGAAACGATGACTCATGATACACTTTTATAGAACGGTAGGATAATTTTAATCAAAAATTTCTCTCCGTGTATTTGTAAAAAAAAAACTTCATAAGTCGATGGCGAGACAGTATTTACAACATGTACATAGAAAGATATCCTAAGTAAAAATTCATACAAAAACAGGATGGACGAGTTTGACAATTTACGCTAACCAAACGCTCACTCATTAATTTCAATATTTACATTAGTATTCAGTGTTCAATAATTAATGTTGGAATTAGTATCTTATGTCATAAGGCGATAAAAGTATTATCTGGCGAGGATTATAATCACATTCACCAGATAATGCTTTTATCGCCGTGTGATATACGATATTTTATATCGTTGGGCCCGAAAACCGCGATCTAACCGAGCGAAGCGAGGTTAGAATCGCGGTTTATCGGGCCTAATGACATAAAGTATATTTTCTTGAGAAGGCCCGTAAACCGCGATCTAACCGAGCGAAGCGAGAAATTGCATTCATCACACGGTCCAAAAGTATTTTCTGACGAAAGTGATTATAGGCCACATTCGTCAGAAAATACTTTGTGGACCTTGTGATGAAAATAACTATTATGCCACTCATGCCTGAAACCGGCTGGATTACACACTCGACGCTTCGGGTCTCGTGTCTAATTCAGCCGGTTTCAGGCTTCGTGACATAAAATTTTGTTCAGTACTTGTTGGGAAATTTCGTCCTTAACGTGTGTGGTTACATCACTCGCCTTCGGCTCATGCTGTAAACCCCACACACGTTAAAGACGAAATAGCCCCACACGTGCTGAAATATACTATTTTGACACTGCTGCTACGTTCACCTCGTGCCGAAAAAAGCTTCTTTGTTTACTCGTAAACGAAAAGTCTTTTCGTTTTTTGGTGAACGAAAACGGCACAGTTTGGCCACTCGCTGAACGTAAAATAATTGTCAACAAATATTGTTCGACACATGTGAGACGAGAATTTCCAGTTCGTGCAATTGGCAGTCCTCACTCGTATCGAAATATGCTATTTTAACCTAAGGAGGGTAAATAAACGATTTATACCGATACGCAAAATTACTAATTTAATTAATGGTCACCCGGGTCGACGGCGAGATTGGTAACCGCGTGGGTAAGGGTCATTCATTTTACTTCCTGTATTTACACCTGAGAATGATAACTTATTTCTCACACGGAAAACATATAAGGTCGATGTCCTAATACCTGCCTCTGTCCTAGTAGAATTATCGGCGATTCCGATCACCGATATCCATCCATAATTAGATATTTTCTCCCCGATATTGTCTTCTAAATCCTCTTGATAAAATATCACGTGATGACGGTCGCAATAAAATGAATTTCACGCCGTTGGTATTCCGAAAAAGATGTAAATTAAAGGATCGAAGTTGGCACTCGGTGGAATTGCCTCATTCAGTCCCATTTATAGTGATAAGTGTCAAGAGGTGGCCGTTGGAATCATAGCTATTTATTTATTCATGTGAGTATTAAAAGATGCCATAGTTCATCACATGGGGATTGAATTGAATAGTCATCGGAAAAAGAGAAGTTTTGCAAAAATCTGTTTTCTGCCGAAAAATGGTGATTCAGTTATCTGGACGGCAGAACTAACCGATGTCCCAGTGGTTAAACCCGTTTCTCCCCATTGATTCTCGTGTTGTTGTCAGTCCAAGATATTATCATTAGATTAGTAAAAAAAAAATCAGTGCAAGTAGATAAATCGTTCTCAGTTTTTTCTACGGCTCTGACAATTCATTTTTGAATGTGAAAATCAATTAAATTCTTTTCCACACACTAAATGCTGTCAAGACTTTCCGCCCAAGGGAGAAACTTTCTACCCTAGGGTGGAAAGTACTCACTTTCCTCCCGGTCATCAAAGAGCAAAATACGAATTTTCCTTTGTAGGCGGGTTAAAATAGTAGATTGTGCACCAAGGGAGGAAAACAGGACATTCGAACCCGCGTGTCAATTACAGTAAACACGCGGGTTTTGATGTACTGTTTTCCTCCCTAGGTACACATACTCTTTTCCGTCCCGGCGGGCGCAAAGTTATATTTCCCTCCCGCTTCGCGGGAGGGAACTCTGCCTTTGCGCCTACGCCGAGACGGAAAATCGCGGTCTAACCACTGGCGGCTGAAGATCCTTTAATTTCCCTCCCTAGGTTAGAAATATACTATTTCGTCATAACTGCATGGTATAGTTCGATTTTTCTTCGTAAATACAGGGAGGAACGTGGGTTATGTCATTCTGAGGATCGTCAAAAACAACAGAAATCCGAGGAATGGAATAAGCTACTTTCCTCCCGTCATTTGGAGAGGAAAATCGAACTTTCCGTGCAGATATTACGAAAAAGAGCACGTGTACCTCGGGCGGGAAAACATGACTTTCCGCCCTTGATGCACAATATACTAATATTCCTCTCGCTCATCAGATAGCAAAATATAAACTTTTCATTGCAGGCGTGTTAAAAAATGGCATGTGCCTCTCGGGCGGGGAAAATATGACCTTCCGCCCTTGGTGGACAATATATTATTGTTTATTCGTATAACTTCATAGTCGAATAATTTGGTGACAGAATTTGTACCGGTCTACATATAAAATGAATTTAATACTCGTAATTAGTTGTTGATCTTTCCGCTATAGAATAGTTCGGCTACTGGCACATGAAGGTTTCGAGCATTGGAACGAGTGAGGTTTCGGATTCAACTATACTGGGGCATAGCTTTCACATGCAGTATGAATTTCTCTATTTTTATCATTCTTTTATATTTTTATAACTAAAAACGATTGTTTTCTGTTCGGTCAAGTTTATCAAAGCTCAAAAATATCTTATTTATAAAAAATATCACGGTAATTTTTTTAAATAAATATTTTCCGGTGAAGCTTTCCTTGGGGATTCACTTGCTGGGACATCTCCCTCAACCTGATTCCGTTCAGGAGTTATTGAGAATAATCGAGACTTTGATCACTCACTCACCGAATGCTAAATGGCCAATACAGTGCTTCACGTCCTCCTCAACATCAAATTCTTCAATGCCGATCTTTTTTTCCAAACTTGCGACATACATCTTCGAGTAACGATTGAACAGCTCCACGTATGTATCCATCACTGAACTATGATTCAATATTGACAGCAGTATCTTCTTGTGACACCGGTATACAACACCTGATAGAAGAGCAGTGGCACTTGAAAATGAGATGTCAATTTTTTCAAATTTTTCTGAGGCTTTACGAACAAACGAACAATAAATAAACGGGCAAACGAACAATAAACAATTCATTTTTTTCGTACTAATCATTCGTTTTTAAACATATAATCGATCTTCAATGCATGAGAAATCTCACTACAATCGCCCGCGATTTTTAAAACTCATAGAACACTTGTAAATACTTTGAAAATTAAGCGACAGTTGCACTTGAATTCTTAGCGTTGTGAATTTGAATTCAATTTAAGATCACATCGTTCATGGAATCTCTCATTCAGGTTGGAAACTCAGGATAAGTGAAAGGGGGTGGGTTTTCCGTGATAGATTATCGCTGATATTTCAATGGCATCTAGAATTTTCAAATTAATTGCGGAAATTGAACATCACATCCAACTGAATTTTCCCTGGATTAAAAATTCAAAGAAATTGTTGCTTGAATTTTCAAATTATTAAATAGTTTCCGTTATCATTGGCACCTGAAAATTCCAAGTCCATTCAATACTCCAGAATTCAACTAATTTTTCGATAATAAAATGCATGAAAATTTCGTGTGAATGAGTAATTGTTAAAAATTTCAAGATTTTTTATTCGAAATTTCACTGATTTTAGTAATTTTCTGACAGTGTAGTCTCCCCTTAATGAAAATTAAAATATTGATAAATAAAATAATTAGATTCTTCTATAAATAATTTTGTCACCTTCTATGTTGATGAGACCATACTGAACAATCGGTTTCAGCAACTGGTAAACTTGGTCCTTTTGAGTGCTCTTGGTCGATGAAAGTATTATCTGAAAGAATTGAATATAAAATATTCACATCAGAAGATTATCATCACCTATTTTGTATCGTGAAATTAAAAACCTCAAAGTCTCGCGGATCTGTCACTATAACTTTGAGAACCGGTCCCAGCCAAAACCTGAATAAAGGTGCATTCAAGTCACGGCTAATTTTGGTGAAAATCAACGAGGCCCCTGAAATTATTGATAAAAATCATAACACCCATCCCCCCATGACATAAGAGATTCGTTTTATTTTAAAAGTTACTATCGCTCTCCCATAATTCCAAAGCATTCCCCAGAACAGGCAGGGTCGGTGGTCCTGGTAATGTCTTCGCGAATTCAATAAATTTCGCTCTTCGTTGCAAATAATCGCGAATGTTCCTCCACAACTTTATTCCGCTCAGGAAGACGAGCGTCGATAAGAGAATTTCTGCAATAATCCAATAATTCAAATTCTTGACAGCTCGATGTTTGAGAAATTAAAAACTTACCAAATAAAGCGGAAACGTGCGACAGAAATTCAAATGTTCCACTGACGAACGTCATTTTAGTACGAATGCAGGGGACAGATCGCAATTTCCTCACAAGAACTTTGTAAGACCGTTGATAATCGAATGAGAGTATCCTTCAAGAGCAGGCACCTGCTTGCCGTGCATTCTCAATCTCCTTCATCTCTTTTTGTTTCCAATGGTTCCTACCCCAAAACTGGTTATTTGCCTGTTGGACCTTGACCAGATTAAGGTATTTCGCGTGAAAAGCCAAAACAATGATAAATAATTGAAGGATTCATGGGAGAAATGTCTGGGTATGCTGCATCACTGGGATTTTTTTCGCATTTTTATCTAGATATTGGCCTCGAAGAAACCAAGTGGATTATGGCGTTTTTTTTATAAATGAGTATAGCTAATAAACTACTATTGCTAATAAATTAGCATTTTGCTTGCGAATGGATTGTTCTAATTCTTATTTCACTCTTCTCTTCTTCTATTTTTTCATGTTATAGTCATCATCAATTAAATGTCCTAAAAATTTTTGCGTATCATGTCGTTCTGTCAAATGAATCTACATTGAGATCTTCTCACGACTCGAATTCGTTTGTAGTCTGGGTTCAATCAAGGTTCCATCAAGGTTAAATTAGGATTTAGCCTGAGTTTAACTCAGGTTCAGCTAGAAGTTACTCGAGTGCGTGAATCAAGATGAATAAGTATTGAACATAATAGATTGGTCCCTGAGTTTAAAAGAGATACACGGAGCGAAAAATGCAGTAAAAATAACAGAAAAAAAAACGTAAAATTTACGTTTCGAAATTCTACGATTTGTACCGTAAAAATTAACCATCCGTCTGATGACTCACCGCTGTGGGAACAACAAGTTGTTCCGTAATTTTTCTCCAATGATTGAGAAATTTTACGAAACGAAAGATAGAAATAACTTACCAGCTTCATAAAAATTGTTGAACGTTTCAGATTTCTTCTCTTCCATTCCTATAAAAATTACAAAACAGATCAATAGGCACAAATGATTTAAACCGTTTTACCGCTTCTCTTCTTTTCACTCTTTCGAATCAATGTGCTGTCGCCTTCTCACCGCCATAACACTCCCACGTGATTTGACTTTGACCTTGAGAAGGGTCATCATCTGATAAGATTCCTCAAAAACGAATGAACCACCGAAATGCGTCAGAAAATAAGCGGGCAGTTCAAAGTCAAAACAACAAAATATTTTCAACTTGAAATACCCACCATACCGGAATTATCTGATAGCTTTTGTTGACGCACCTGTATGCTATTTATCCTTATGGGATGATTGCAGAGGACACCGCAAGGACCACGAGAGTGGATGATGATCGGTGGTCCTGGTAATGTCTTCGCGAATTCAATAAATTTCGCTCTTCGTTGCAAATAATCGCGAATGTTCCTCCACAACTTTATTCCGCTCAGGAAGACGAATTCAATTATTGGTGACAAGAGGCATTGATTAGTATAATCCTGATGTTTCAAGAAGATGATCATAATCAGTGGAATTGTTGACGATGTGTTGATAAATTTGGAAAAATGTATTGGCTTTCGCTCCAGTTACAATAGTCTCCAGAGGTGTAAAATTTGGGAAATGTGGAAAAATAAATAAATATTGTTCCAAAAAATAAAATTTATTGTTGTTAATTTGCATTGTTAAGGTTTCAAAATCTGAAAACAATTCTTCATTTAAGAAACAAAAAAAATTGATTTTCAGGAACAGATCACGAATTTTCAGGAATACACACCCAATTAAATAAACTTTATTTGAATCAAATAAATTCTCTATTAGATTGGAATGAACGATTTATTTTACACGCACGAAAAAAGTTAATAGAAAAACCTATCGAATTCATTAGAAAATTCTATGAAATTTTCATTATATTTTCTATTGATTTTTGGGCGATTCTATTGACATGTTCAATAGAAAACATTCAATAGAAAAAGTCAACAGAATTCGATTTTTCTATATAACTTATTCATATATTTTGTGTAGAATTTGCTCGACTAAAATTTTCTAAGTTTTTTCATTCTATTTTTCTTTTCTTCTCATCAAGGAAATCAAACGTAAAAACTTATAAAATTTGAGCCGAGGAAATTCTATAAAAAATATATCTCAATAGAATAAGTTATACAGAAAAATTGAATTCTATTGACTTTTTTTACTGAATATTTTCTATAGAACATTTTAACAGAATCAGCAAAAAACTAATAGAACAGTTTAATAGAAATTCAATAGAATTTTCTAACGAATTCGATGAGTTTTTCTATTAAATTTTTTCGTCCGTGTATTCAAATAAAATTTATATAATTCAAATAAACAATTTTTCTGTGCCCATCAGTAATTCTTAAGGACATGACACTGATTTTTAGGAATTAATTCCTAATTATTGGTGACAAGAGGCACTGATTAGTATAATCCTTATCATCAATTATTTCCATCAGTGAAATGTGGTGGTAGATTATCGAACAGTACAGATAGATTCCTGCGAATCAGTGATACTTCCGTGAAAATTAGTGACAATGTCACTGAAAATTTCTGATAATAGTACTAAAAATTGCAAACGAAATTTTCGCCTTCCACAATTTTGCATGCGTTGAATTTCAGAATCGCAAGTCTTTAAAATTGGGCATAAATTCTTGAAAATTCAGAATTGATCACTGAAAATCAGCGAGATATCCCTCCAAATCAAAATTTTATTTTCTCTATGAACAATCATAACGATGACTGAATTAAAAATTACGCGTTTGTCTCGCCTTGTCATGCACTAATCTAAACACAGCATTCATCATAGTGAAATTCATTATTACAATTTTCGTAAAAAAAACTTAGTTCTAACTATTCAATCTCATCGTTATCAATATCTGAATTAATTGATATTTTTTCGGATAGATAGTTTGTATCCATCAGAGCTCCTAGTGGATATATGCGTATGCAATTGAATTTCATTAAGTTTCATGCTCGACTCCAGATGATACGATCGCACAACATATGCAACGAGAACTTTCAGACTCATCATGCCGTACTTCGATCCTGGACAGCTTCTGAAACCGCTGCTGAAGGGTAGATAGGCGAATGGATGACGGTTCTTTGAATTTTCTGGAGAAAAGCGTTCAGGGATGAACTCCTCGGGGTTATCCCAGTAGCGGGGATCCCTGTGGGTGGCAAAGGGCACCATGTACAGAGAACAACCCTCTGGAACTGTGCAGGTCGCTGGAAGAGTGGGTGAGTCATTATCAAATAATATATTGGGTTACTATTGCGTGAAGTTCCATTTTTCGCGCGGACATGTAACACATTTGATTTTTTGTAAGGGTGCTACTACAATGAAGACACGCCAGGCATATGAAACACTTAGAATTGTCAAAAATAATCGAAAAACACTTGAATAATTGTTTTGCGTACTGACCTTCACTTCTCCCAGTCCGGGGATTGGTATTGACCCTTCCCCGAACTGGCAAAAGTGAAAGTCACTACACGGAGAGAAAAGTCGGGGAAAAATTCTAGTGCTCGGCACCAGAAACGAGGCGCAAACTGCCGAACTACCATATTTTAATCCAAATAAGAATAAAAATTCTAGATCAGCACGGAAATTTTGCTGTAAGTTATTCAATTTTTGAAAAGAAGCACGTGAAAAATTCTAGAGCTGGGACTAGAAAATTTCCCGGTGTGTCAATTTTGTGGGGAATTCCGTAGAAAATTGTGGGAAAAACTTCATTAATTCTTGGTAACATTAGAAATTTTATTGTGCAGTTGGAGAATTTTTCTAGTGCCAGCACTGGAATTTTTGCCATTCTTCCTATCCTCGTACGTGTCCGCGCGACATCGGCAACGTTCGGCTCGCCGAAGTGAGTCGAGCAGCTGCACTCGGGAGTCCCGCCTAGTGCCACCGGGGTTTTCGACTCGTGTGATTGGCAATGCCGTGTGATTTCCAACCTCACGCTCATCGAAAACCCCAGTGGCACTCGACGTGAAATATAATATTTCATCACTTGTACGTAAAGTGGAATTTAGTGTCAATATCTCACTTTTCACTCATTGTAATAAAAAACAGTACATAGTAGGGAAAACAAACACTTACACTACAAAAACCAGGTGCACTGAGAAAAAAAATTCTAATATCTGAAACATATTTTCTTGAGAGAAGTAAATTATTTTCAATGGCTTAAATCTTAGAATGTGTGAACTTCACTGAACTCGAATAAATTTTCATTCATCACTATCGTTCCGCGTTACATCATGAATATTTTACATATTGCAATATTGGAAGTGTATAACGAAAAAATCATGGAAATAATAAAGACTAGAAAATTGACGATTCTTCTACGCGATTTAAGTAAGTTCATTTGCGACAAAATCATACTTGAGTACAAGAAAATTTTAAAGCATGAGGCATTTCTCGGGTTATGTGAATTGAGATGCATGAGAGAATTAAGCAATTGAAGAAAATTTACTTGTCTCAAGAAAATATGTTTCAGATGTTAGAAAAATTTTTTCTCAGTGTATCTCACAACTATCTGAATTTAAGATGTCAGATGGTAAAAAGTCTGAATCTTCAAAAGTGAATGACAATCTGACTAATGTCTGAAAATTTCAACCACCGTTTCCGTCTGAAAATGATGGTAGACGTTTTTTGTGTCTGAAAAATTTCAGGTATTTATTTTCAGATATTTTCTGTGTCTGAAATTCAGTTATTTATGAGCGATTCAAACATTTCACTATTAAGATATCTCACCTGATTCAGACGGCAAAGTCCATTCAAACATTAATTTTTAAGATGTTTCTCATGTCTGAAAAGTAGACTCGTCCACTGCAAAAACTAGGTGTCTGACGATCATCTGAATTTAAGGATTGACGTAAGCATCTTATTTACGAGAGTAAATTTTTTTATGGTCAAATGCCATGAAACTTTGGCAAAACGTTATTTGAACTATTATAAAATGATCGATCTATCGCTCAGCTCTTCGTCATATTGTCAATATCGATTTTTTTGGTTTTTATGTTTTAGTTGATATCGACAATATAACAAAGAGCTAAGCGATAGATCGATCATCTTATAATGGTTCAAATAACGTTTTGCCAAAGTTTTATGGCATTTGACCATAAAAAAATTTACTCTTGTGAAAAACTCCCGCCAAAATTGCTTACGTCAATCCTTAAGATGGCAGATGGCAAAAAACGTCTGAATCTTTAAAAGTGTTTGAAAATCTAACTGATGTCAGAAAATTTCAAACACCGCTTGTGTCTGGAACTGATGTCTGTATCTTAATTTCAGACATCTTGGTGGCTGAAATTGAAATACCTCCATTGATTCAGACACATTTTAATGTCTCAAAAGTGTCCACAAAATCGCCCCAAAAGTGTCTACAAAAGTGTCTGAAATTCAGACATTAGTTTTCGCAGTGTTTACACTCGCTAAACCGTCCCGAAAAATAAAATTTTCAGGTAGGTATTGCAAAATAGTATATTTCGGTACGAGTGCGTGAAAGTGTTTTTTGATTCATGGGGAGTGTCAGAAAAGTTTTTTAACCTCCCACGAGTGTCAAACCCTATTTTTCATCACAATATGTGGAAAGTGGACTTTGGCGCAAGTGGAGCCTGCACCACTTCATAACTTCATGTACAAGTGGTGAATAGAGTTCTTCTTAGGACTACGCATGAGAGCCCAGTGAGACTTCACTTCAGAGAGATCATCTCGGTCGCGAAGCGTGCGTAAAACGATACTTTCACAGCACTGAGAGAAAAATATAATTCTTCTGACTATATTTCATCAACATCGAATTATAGTCAAAAATTCCTCAACAATTTTTCATGGGTTACGGTAACTGTGGCCAGAGAACTAATTACTACAATGGAATGTAGTCATTGCAACTATTTAATAGTTCTCACGATAGATTTGTCGTGGTTACTTTTGAACTTTGGTTAGTTTAACTGCATTTTGACTTGTAAAAATTACGCTTGTGAAGTTACTATAATGTTATGTGCCGCATACAAAAAAAATCGTATCGTTCACCAAAATGCCTCAACTATTTTCTTATTGTAAATCGAACTTCAGATTTTTCTCTCAGTGAGTGAAGACACGTTCAACTCTCGTGCGCAGCCTTACTTTTTCTGCTCACACTAAAAATTAACTTGAATGAATAAAATGGATTACTGAGTTCTATTGGTTCTGTGGATATTCGAGGAAGTAGAGGACCCACGGGGAACAATCTGATAGTCTCTCGAACTATCATGTCGATGTAAATTAATTGAGGAATTGTCTCCGTGGTTATTTCCTCATCTCCTACTACCTCTCTAACTTCAGCTCTGGCTTTCTCCTATAAGAATATGAATATAGTTGAGATCGGTAGTTAATTAATTCAGTAATTTGGTGGACGAAATAAATTGAAGCTATGCCATACTTGAACCTCAGGATGTATTGCAAGCATTAATGTTGCGAAACACAAGAGTCCTCCTATTGTATCATTCAACTAGAAATAAAAAATATCATTGAGAGAATGGATCGTACAGCCATTGGGGCAATTTGGTATTTGATATTTGATGAAGGGAGACCAAGATGAAAGTTGAAAATCCTCGGTTGATGAAAATAGCCATATCGGATGAAATCTGTGTTGCAAGGAGCATTTCACAGCCAAAACCACGAAATAGTATATTTCATCACTTGTGCGTAAAGTGAAATTTTACGCACGCTCCGCGTGTGCAAGTCCCGCTCTCCACACATTCTGATAAAAGAGGGGTTTGATACTCGTGGGAAAATGGTTTTTTGACCCTTGGGAGAGGAGCACTCGCCTTCGGTATCAAGGCGAAGACTTGACAAGAGTCAAGAGGGTCTATAATTCTTTATTTGACATTGTTCTAAATCTATTTGATATTACAAGGAGGGGAAACGGAGGGGACTTTTGGGTCCCTGTGGACCCTCGGGGCCTTTAGGGGCGTAAGAGCCATAAAGGTCTCAGGAGCCAGCTAGGTTACAAGGGTAAAGATAGTCCAAATCCCTTATTTGACATTGTTATAAGACTTTTTGATGTTACGAGGAGGGGTAACCGAAGGGACCTTTGGGATCTTGTGGACCCTTGAGGCCTTAAGGGTCTCAGGGGCCAGCTAGGTTACAAGGTTCGAGGCGGTCACAAGCGAAGCTTTATGCACACTCGCGAACTTTACACACGCCGTATGGAAAACAACCCCTTTACGCACACCAAACCGTTTCGAAAATTGCACTTTTGAGGTAGGTATCACAAAAAAGTGCTTTTTGACCCGTGGGAGGTGTGTAGCGCTCGCCGAAGGCGAGTGCTACCCTCCCAGTGATCAAAGAACACTTTTCCCACGAGTATCGAACACTATTCTTCTCCACGATGTGTGGAAAGTGAAATAAAATGACGTAAAATTTCGCTTTACGCACAAGTGATGAAAACGTCATTGTCCCCTTACGTACGGTTGAGAATGGTTTGGTTCCCAAAGGTTTCTTACTGTTTAAGCACCTCATGTTATATCAAGAGTGACTCGATACCTTTGTTCATCAACTAAAGACTTTCAAGTTTCATTTTGATCCCTCCTTAACTTAGAACATACCCCAACAAAAGTTGTAATGATCTCGTCCCGAAGTTCTTGTTCAGACCATGCACCTGTTTTCATCACGTGGTCAATGAGAGAGTCCATTAGCGGGCTCATAACTTTTTCGTGTGATGCTTTGTATTCACTCCTTTTTGTCTTAATCATCTAGAAAGAATAAAATGCGAATTAGGCGGTTTACGATTGATTCTTCTAATATCATTTACATTGTTGACGAATGCATGCGCCTGGTCGCTTATTTCGTAGAAACTCCTTCCTTGTTGGGTGAGTTTGAAGATGAAACTTGGGAATAGCCAAGGCCTCGCTATCCTGTTTATGAAAATGCCCAGGGCTCTACGGAAGATTTGTCGATTAATTTATTGATTCTATGCTTGGAGTAAGATGAGGTAAAATGGTATTCTTTACAAATGTAAATATTTGCAAACGATATGCGAACAGACGAGAGAGAAAATTTATTTTACAGGTCTGGCAAAAATTATCCTTCTCCACTACAGAAGAAGTCTGACGTATTGCGTAATTATTCACATGCACTGGCGTAATTTTTATGAAATTAGACATAAATTTTGCAATCTTAAGAGTAATTGATCCGATGTTTAGTAAATTTTTCAAAGCAAGCGGAGAAGAATTCACCGTTCGTTTCGTATTTTGTATCGATATAGAGTCGAAAAACCCCAGAACTGAATTCGGCTCTACGAATACTTGATTTTTGTTTGGTATTTTTTCCCCAACTATTTCTTCCGTGGAGAAGAAAATTTAACGGAAAATAATATCCTTTTATTCGACTCTGTCGATGCACAGTATAAAGTACCGAAACCATGTCTAAAAGAGTTGAAATTTATTGAAAAGAACCTCCATTTGTCCCGGTTATGATTTATTATTTAGCCATTTTTTCATTGAACTTCAACTTACTGATCTGCTTTCTCCACAAAAGGATTGTGATCTTTAATTTCAGTGTTTTCAACTATGCCCATTAACGTCTCTGGAAAAATGCACAGACTATAATGTTCATTTTCGATCATTCTGTGTTAGCTACTTACCGAATGCTAGATGGCCAATACAACGTTTGACATCCTCCTCAACATCGAATTCCCCATTATCGACTTTCTTTTCCAACCTTGCAACAAACATATGGGAGTAATGATTGAACAGCTCGACGTACTTATCCATTACTGAGCCATGATTCAATATGGATAGCAATAGTTTCTTGTGAGATCGATATACAGCACCTAAGAGAAGAATAAAAGTACGTACACCGAAAAAAATTATTTTCCACACATTGTGATGAAAAATAGAGTCTCAACACTCGCCTCCTGTGAACGCTACACACCTCCCACGGGTCAAAAATAGTATATTTCTAAACTAGGGAGATAAAATAAACAAGTCGGCCCACGTGACGAATTAGAATTGGTTTTACTTCCCGTGGTTAGAACCGTATTTTTCGCCTCGGCGTAGGCGTAAAGTCCACTTTGTACACTGATAGAACGGATTAGTTATTGTTAACGAATGGATTTTGGTTGGAGGTTAGGGTCTATTCGGTCCCACCAAATGTTCATTCGTTAATAGTTAACGAATGTATATTTGAGGAGCCTTGTTTGACTTGACTTTCGCCATTCAAGTGAACCATTCGTTAACTATTAACGAATATTCATTTGGTCATATTCAACTCTACCATTCGTTAATAGTTAACGAATCTCGTTTGGAATAAATGAATCATTCTATCAGTGTGTGTACTTTACGCCTGGACTGGACATTTTTTGGATTTACCGTCGAGCACTAAAATTCGTAAACAGAATATATAGAATGCAATTTCAGGCTGTTCACGAACTTTAGTGCTCGACTGTAGATTGTTAGAAAAAATTGAAATTTCATGAACAGTTGACTAATATTTTCGGGAGGATGACATTGAATGCGAGTTAAGGAGGAAAATCATGAAATTTCAGATTTCACTGAAAATTTAATGAATGTATAAGTTTTGAAGAGTATTGTGATGAGAATTCCTTAACCTAATTGAATTTCAATGAAATCATGAATATTCAGTGCCGAATGACGATGAATTTCCAATTAACTGAAAATTCAAGAATATTCTTGCTGAAATTCTTCTGATTTCTGATAATTTTTAGGAAATAATTGAACTGAAATTTACAGTTCTCATTTATTTGTCCATGAAATTCTGAATTTTCAATGACTAAATTCCTTGAAATTTCAGTGAAACTGAAATGTGATAAAAATTTCCAAAAAGTTTACCGGAAATTTCAGCTAAAATTTTTTTTAACTGTATGCAATTTAAGCTAATGAAGTTTACTTGCAATAGGTCATTTTTCGACTTAATTCAGTCCTACTCGGATCGAGTGCAGACTCCGGATTGAATGGAAAAAACTTTTTTTTGGGCGTATCAAAGACCTTTAGATTTTTTTCATGAATAATGTAGTCACCTTCTGTATTGATCAGACCATACTCCACAATTGGTTTCATCAGTTGATAAACAGGGTCTTTATTTGTGCTCTTCATGGATGAAAGTATGATCTAAAATAACGGAAAAATATTCATTGATCTTTAAATCCCTTGACTGAATTATTGTCTCATGAAAAATTGAAAACCTCAAAGTCTCGAGGATCTGTCACTATCACTTTGAGAACAGGTCCCAGCCAAAATCGGAATAATGGTGTATTCAAGTCACGGCTGATTTTTGCGAATATCAATGAAGCCTCTGGAATGATTCATAAAGTTCATAAAAATACTCATCATCTAGTCAAAACTAATCTAATACATTCCACTCTTATGAGGGACTCATTGTCTTGAATAATTACTATCGCTCTCCCATAATTCCAAAGCATTCCCGAGAATAGGCAGCGTCGGTGGACCGGGCAGTGTTTTTGCGAACTCTATCAATTTTGCTCTTCGTTGCAGATAATCCCGAATATCACTCCACCATTTCAATCCACATAAAAAGAGGACAGTCGATACAAGGAATCCTAGGATAGGTCAAACGAATGGTAAAATAAGTCAATTAATATGAAGTGTTTGCAATAGAAATGCGTTGGGAGGACCGATACACTGAGAGAAAAAACAAACAAGTTCTCAAACAGGTCTTGCGCCACTGTTAAACATTTTCCACTGACATTTCCGGTAAGAGTCTTGGAAATTTCTAAGATATCTCTACTATTTCCACTGAAATTTCAAGGATTTTTTAAATTGTAAATTCATAATTTCATGGAGAAATCTGTGGAAAGTGTAAATTTCAGTTTTATTATTCTAAAAATTAATGAAAAATGAGGAAAATTCAAAGAAATCTCTCCTTGAATTCCAGATCCCTTTGAATTTTCAGGGAGTTCCTATCAAATTCGAGGAATTCTGAGAATTTTAAACGAATTCCCTGAAAATTCAAAGGAATTCGGCTGTGAATATTTATTTTCAATTGAAAATTCATGTCAATTGCAGATTTTCCGTCTTCCTGTACTAAAAAATTGGGACTTTACTTGAATTTTCAGAGAAACTTGAAATTCAGTGGACTTTTTCCCTTTAAATGGAATTCAAGGTTTTTTTCCGGAAAATTCAGTCAATTTTTTGTAATTGTGTTGCGCCAAAATAATCGCTAATTGAAAATTACCAAAATAGGAATTGTTTGATTAGAATTAGAAAGTCTAAAACATGAATAATTGCTCTGCTTTCAATAACAACGAAATATTTAGCTCAAGAAGCGGTTCCTTCACACGAAACGGTGTCTATTCAGGATGAAAATATCTCTTATAGAGGGAAGCTTATCAAGAAACATTTTGTGTCCAAGTTGCAAAATTACTATCATGTCCTCATTATAACTTCATTCAAGGATTCATTTCGTGTCTATGATTATTGAATAGCCGGAACGGAAAACTATTATTCCTTGTTTCGTATAAAACGAACTTTTTTCGGGAACAGAAAACGTATGGCACTATCGAATACGAAATAGTCCTAGAAATGACATTTCTTGCTTGCACAGACAATACAAATTTTGTGAAACTGTTAAATCTATTTTTGCAAAAAAAAATTCCACCTCAGGAGAGTCTTCAAATGGTCAACACTAGATTTTATTCTTTTGGCAATTTTCAATTAGCAATTTTTTTGTTTCAAACAAGACTTGTTTAAGAAAATTGTTTTGTTTTTCTAAATGGAGAATTTATCCTATAGAATTTCAATAGAATTATCTAGAAGATTCGCGAAAAATCCGTATTTATTTATGTTCTTGTTCACTTTTCTGTTATCAGTTAATTCAGGATGTGGATCATGGGATAGAAAAATCTAAACTTACCGAATAACTGATAAAAATGGGGCACAAATCCAAACGTTTCATTGACAAAACCCATTTCCTTCCTTGAACTATTCGTCCCAAGCGCAATAATCTAGCTCTCCACAATAACACGGACAGTAGCACCGTTGATTCTGAACTGATACCTCTTTTCAGAGGAATGCATCTTTTGACGAGGTCCCAAAACAGGATTTTTGGTGGTTTTAAAAGAACGGATCCTCAGTTCCTCATGAGGTAATCCAAAAATTGTCGAATTGATTTATTGCCGCCATCCAACCCATTTGCATTTCACATTACCAACAGATAAAGTAATTTTTTTGCTCAAAATTACTCAAAATTCAGACCGTTCAACACGCAACGTCAGACCGCGGATATCTAATTTATAGTAAATTGATAACGAAGAGCCATGTGAGGAGCTCCGAAAGGAGAATGTCTTTCTTTTTCGCATCTAAAAGATTCAGACACCTTCATCATTCGGGCCGATAAGAGCATATAAATCAACAACTTTCGTAATCCAGTATTATTCATTTTATTTATTCGATTCATGTCCAGTATTTAGAGATCACCGTAAGTCCAGTCATTTTCTGGATATTTCGGCTCACACAAAACTCATAAACTTAAACTAATGGCAATTGGCCTAGAATTTTCCTATTTACAACAGTTAGAAATCAATTTTTTTAAGCGTAACACGGTAGCCGTCGACTGACCTCGTGGAAATATGGGTATGTATCGGCATTGTATCTAATTTCATCGACGTCGACATGTTAAAACTCCTGACAATGTGAGCTATGATAATTTTGACGCACACGATGCCATATTTAGGACCCGGGCAAATTCTGGGACCAGCGCTGTAGGGAACGTAGGCGAAGGGATGACGATTCTTTGAATTTTCAGGGGTGAAGCGCTCAGGGATGAATTTCTCAGGGTCCTTCCAATACTTTGGATCTCTGTGGGTCGCATAAGGTAGCATGAATATAGAACTGCCCTTCGGAACTGTGCACGTTGCTGAAAAAAAAACATGAAGTCGAGATTTCTCTTGTCGAGATTTTGATAAATATTTGTTCTTTAGTTCAACCCGTCAGCACTCGTGTCATTTCACATGTAACGTCCTACACGGAGACAAATTACAAAAATTCCATAAAAATTACCAGAAAAAAAACGTAAAAATTACGTTTCGAAACGTAATCCGCGAACGAAGTAAAGTCAAGAAAAAGTGTGAGTCGGAACTGAAATTGTACGAATCGTCACGTAAATTCTACTATTTGGTCCGTAAAAATTAATTACCCGTCTGATGACTCATCGCTGCGGGGACAACAAGTCGTTCCGTAATTTTTCCCCAACGATCGAGAAATTTTACGGAACAGAACGTAGAAATAACTCACCAGCTTCATAAAAATTGTTGAATGTTCAAGAATTTTTTATTTCGGAGGGATAATAAGGCGGCAGGTTCCTCTAAGATTTTACTTCTTCGGGAAAGATTACGTGACAATTTCGTACTTTGTTCGGTGATGAACCCGAAAATTCACTGAACGTTTCAGATTTCTTCTCTCCCACTCCTATAAAAATTGCCGGAAAACAATTCCCTGTTGCGGATTACGTGAATTGTTCCGTAATTTTTACTGAATATTTCCCCTTTTTAGACGCACGTGAAACACATCCTATTTTTTGTAATACCCGTAATACCCGTGCGGAAAAAACCGCTTTATGCACACTACTAGGCAATCATGCGCGCTGTCGCGCGTGACCACCTTCAAGTGAGCGCTGTAACGCACACTAACATCCTCGTAGTCATGGAAATCATTGATTGATCTATCAACCAATCGCAAGGCGAATAAAAAGTTAACAATCAAAACAATCATTCATTGTCAATCAACTTTATGAAAAAGGAAACCGTTTGGAAAAGTGCACTTTTGAGGCAGGTATCACAAAATAGTATATTTCGATACAAGTGCGACGGGGTGGTAACGAGTGTGAAGTTGGCTCGGCTTCGCCTCGGGCTGCCAATCACACGAATTAAAACACTCCGTCGCACGTGTATCCGAACTGTATTTTTTATTAGTGATGTTACGCTTAGCGAATGCCGAACTGTGCCATTTTTCGTTTACTAGTAAACGAAAAGTCTTTTCGTTCACAAGTTTCGACTCTTCGTTTATTACTAGTAAACGCAAAGCCACTTTTCGACACGGGCTGAACGTAGCGACAGTGACAAAATAGTATATTTTGTTACGAGTGCAGAAAAGAGTTTTTTGGCTCGTGGGAGGTTTATAGCACTAGCCAAAAAACACTTTTCCCACGAATATCGAACCATATTTTTTATCACAATGTGTGGAAAAGGGATGTTTTAGGCCCGCGAAGCGTGCCTAAAAAGTTACCTTTTCGCACAGCGTGATGAAAAAGTGTTTTTTGACGCGCGGGAACTGTGTAACGCTCGCGAAAGTTGAGTGCTACACTCTTAAGGGTCAAAGAGCACTTATTCCACGAGTATCAAACCCTATTTTTCATTACAACTCGGAGTGTGCGTAAAATTTCACTTTATGCACAAGTCATGAAATTGTTCTTTTCTCTATGTAAAATTCAAACCCCAAATACTTACAAAGCTTCATCTCCTCAGTGATTTTGCGTGGTAAAATGGGTCCCACAGGGAACAGTCTTATTGACTCCTTAATAACCATATCAAGGTATTCCAATTTAGTTGTTTCCTCGTCAGTTACATAATCATTCTTGATTGTGCTATTTATCTCCGCTCTGACCTTATCCTTCAAACAATCAACAAGTGAATACCGCGACAAAAAAGTTCGATGCTGAAAAAGTTGTTCACGTACCTGGACTTCTGGATGCATTGCAATCATCAATAGGATCATGCAGCACAATCCCTCCACCGTCTCGAATAGCTGATGAGTAGAAAAATTGTTCATCATTGAAGGTATTTTCTCGTGGAATAATGCAACTTACACCGACAAAAAGTGTGACGATTTCGTATCGTATTTCCTCAACTGTTATGTCATTATTTCTCATCATGTGATCAACCATGTAATCAACTACGGCCAAGTGAGTGCGCTCGTCCGAATGGATGGGTTTGTATTCCTTCTGTCTCTTTTTTATCTCCTGAAAAAATCATCGTGAGGATGATAGTGAATACAGATGTGAATATTCATGATAATTGATATCCTACGTAGTCTATGAATGTGTGGGCGTCGTTCACAATTTTCGCGAACTTTCTTCCACTGTTGGTGAGATAAAATATGAAGTCTGGGTAGAGCCAGGGCCTCATCATTCTGTAGCAAACTATATGCAATCCCCTGAAAATAATTGAGTATTTATTGAATAGGACAGTAATCCAAAGCAATAGGACAGTAGACCAAATCGAATAAAATATGAAGGCTTGGGTAATTGTGCCATTATCTTGCAGGATAACTGCTTTAAAAGGAATTGTCAAAAGATCAGTTTGAGATCGCACGGAGAGAAATGTTCAGTAAAAATTATGGAACCCACAATTCACTCACCGATTACGGAATCGACTCAGAAAATTTAAGTGACGGCATCGTAATTTTTCACAGAAGATTGAGGTAACAATTACGGAACGCTCTGGAAAAATTCCGAACAGTTCCGTAAAATTTCCTACAACCACATTTCGGAATTCCGGAATTACGGAAACGATACGTAATTTTTATTGAATATTTCTCTCCGTGCGAGACATGTTCTTCAAAGAGAGTCTTTCGACGATTACTTTAACATCATCTAATGAAGTGATAATCACACAATTAACAGGACGAGATAATTTAGTAGTTTTACTCTTGAGTCAGTTTTAAGAAGGGACTGGGTTGACCCATTTGACAAGTTCCTGGCATCCCTGTTAGTGTCTCTGGAACAACGAAAAAATCAACTATGCGATCAATCACTCACTTATGAGGATACGTCAGTGAAATTTAAAGGTCTTCACTGGGCTTTGACAACCATTGAACAGTTTGTGATATGTGGCGGAATATGGGAATAACTTGGGATAATCGCGGACCCGATCGATTTTGCCCCGTATAACCACGATAAACTTAATTTTTTTGTTTTTACCTGCGAAATGCTCCTTGCGCCGTAATTTTCATACGATTTCACCTTTTTTTTTAAATGTTCGTTACACTCCAAAAAATAAAATTAAGCATCCATTTTACTTTATTCGCAATAGATTATGAACAAAAGAATTTTGAATTTCATAAATTTGTCGCATCTCTAGAGTTGGACTAAAAATTCATTGTTTTATTAGTAATTGAACATGGTAATTATGCCTAGTCTAATTTTTATGAACAAAAAAATTGCAGGTTGAAGTGAAAAGGCGGCTTCAAAAGAAAATTTATGAAATTCAAAATTCATTCATTATTCGCATATTTATTCGGGTCGGGTGGGTCGGTTTACGACACTCGAAATCTGGGTTCGGGACTATGTGTTTCTGTCGGAAAAATATCCGAATTGACTTCTAAAGGTTCGTATTTCACATTTGACGAGAACAAACATGAATAATCCCACACTGATGGTTGGGTACCCCTAAACGATTCGAAAGCTGGTGCCACCACGGTAGCAATTCAGTAGCGCAGTGATAAAACGGTACAAGTCAATTTTGACTATTGACTAGTTTTCAATGAATATCTCGGAATCTAAGGGAGGTAAAATTTTTGTAATTACATTTGTTGTCGCTCTCAATTGGCTCTACCAAAAATGTAAAGACAAAAATTTTGCTATCTCCCTTGGATTCGGAAATATTTCTCAGAAACTCAACTGGGGGGAGATAAGTCGACTTAAACCGTTTTACCACTTCGCTACTGAATTACTTTTCAATTCTCGCATTCTTCGATTTTATATTTACCAAAAGCAACATCTCCAATGCAAAATCCAATGTGATCATGCATATCAAATTCTCCTGTCCCAACTTTTTCTTGCAGACGTTTGACGACTATAGAACCTTCATAGTTGAATATTTCTGCATATCGACTAACAACAATGTTACTGTTTATTATGGGTGTCAACATTTTCTTGTGAGCTCGGTATATTGCACCTGGAAAATAGATCTTCTTCAGGGAAATGAATGACAAACATAATTACGTAAACATGATATGCGTTGGTCGAGGCTATTAGCATAACTAGATTTTTTTATAGTGATTTTCACCTTCTGAATTAATGAGGCCATTGACGACAGCTGGCTGCATCAGTTGGTAGACATCGTCTTTCTTGGTGGCCTTTGAAGACATCATAATGATCTGTCATTCAGAAAGTTCTCAGTAAATTTCCAAATAATATTCTTTTAAAAAATTACGGAAATGGGACATTAACAAACCTCAAGGTCATGGGGATCAGTCACCACAATTTTAAGAGCCGGCCCCAGCCAGAATCTAAACGTACTTGCTTTTATTTCGCGACCGATTCTTGTGAGGGTTAAAACTGTTTCTAGAATTATTCATGAGAAATTAGTTCATGATCTCTATTTTGATTTTAAGGATCTCCAAGTATTTTTTACCGTTTGGTACACGGAGAAAAAAAAAAGTTTTTGAGAAGTACGTTTGTTAACTGTATCAAGAAATTCATGACGCGAAAATTGACAAGAAGAAAATATTTCACATTGACAAATGAAACCTTTCGTCAATAGCTTTTGTACAAGAAAACGACTTCTCGAAGCAAGTCAAGGGGTTTTTAGATTAAAAAATTTCGGATTTGAGACTCAAAAATTATTGAATAAATCGATTCAACTACTCTTTGATTCAACTAGGTCTGATAAATCACTTTCTTGTTACAAATCTATTGTCCTCATCTTTGGGACAAGTACAAAAACTCTTGACGAAAGTTTTTTCCTTCTCACTGTAAGATATTTTCTTCTTATCAATTTCTGGACCATGATGTTCTTGATACAAGTAAAGGCGTACTTTTTTCTCACCATACATTAACTTTATGTTAAGTCAATTGCGTGAGAAGAATTTAAAAAAATTATGAATATTCAGCGTCATTAAAATTACATATTCCATAGAATTATTATCTTTTTAAACATTCGTTGTTTGTAAATAAATAATTGGAATTATTTAAACTCTCGAAAACCTAATATTTTTAGGCATGAAATCGATTTCTGATCAAATTGTGAATATGAATAAATCTGTTATGATTCAGACCAACTGATTTTTACAGTGGAAAATTGTTTTTTTATAAAATATTTACAGAAAGCGCTCGCAATGTTGAAAAATTGCAGTTCTAAATTATTACATGAATCTTTCTCCAAAAGTAAAATTGCTAATTTTTTTCAGATTTTCAAAATGTTTTCTAATGCTTCAACATCCAGATTCAAATTCAGACCTGAAAATTTTGAATAATAAAATCATTGTAAAATGTCCGGAAACTTATGGTCAAATGGGGCTCAAATGAAAGCTCTCATTCGACTACAAAAGTAGAAAAGCATTTCACTCGAGAAAATGTAGTCAAAGTACTTGAATAATCTCAAGAAGATACCAGTGGAACATTTGCAACTGAACAGATTTAACAAGCTGATATATTTTGGGATATCTATAGTTGAATATAATTAATCTTTAAACATGTCAGATGTAATAAAAATCCGTAGAATGAAAGATTTTCAGCATTTCGATCATATTTAAACAAATAATTTCATCGAATCAAAGTTTGAACTATTCCTCAATGAAGCTGAAACGGAGAGTCAAATAATCATACACGGAGTGAAATTTTCTAGAAAAATTCTAGTACGAGTACTGGAAAAAATCACAATCCACCGGCTGTGAAAAATTCTAGTGCTGTTAAGGTAAAATTTCTTGGTATTTCCGGTAAAATTTCAGGGGATTTCTGTGAAATTTTCACAGCAATACGGGGAAAAATTCACGTTTTCCCCAATAAAATTTCTAGTGCCGGCACTGGAATTTTTTCCTGGCCGTCACTTTGCGCCTCTTTTCCCGTGCTACCACACTGAGAGAAAAATATGATCCTTATGATTATATTCCATCATCATCGAATTATAGTCAAAAAGTCCTCAACAATTTTTCATGAGTTACGGTAACTATGGCCGGAGAAGTAATTACTACAATGGAATGTAGTCATTGCAACTATTTTATAGTTCTACTCACGATAGATTTGTCGTGCATTTTGATTTGCAAAAATTACGCTTGTGAAGTTACTATAATGTTATGTGCCGCATACAAAAAAAATCGTATCGTTCACCAAAACTGCCTCAACTATTTTCTTATTGTAAATCAAACTTCAGATTTTTCTCTCAGTGCGCTAGATCTTTTCTAAAAAATTTCTCTCCGTGAATGTACAAATGTTCTTCAAGAACACAAGAGTTTCTACGTTATAAATTATACTTAAAAACATTTCTACACAGCTGGATTCGCCAAAGGCAAATCTTCTGCTGTCGAATCTTTCGCTCGTTTCAGCTTCTTTATTCCTCACTGTTCGCCCCACAAGGATCCTAAAATGTATGCTCCACTTGGTCTTCCGAAATAACTTTCCAAAATAACGATTTTCAATTACTATCAGTTTCCCATAATGTTAATGCATTCCCAAAAAACGGAACTGTCCGTGGACCCGGTAGTGTTTTTGCAAATTCGATGAACATTGACCTCTGCCGCAAGTAATTTCTCACAGGGTTCCACCATCGTAAAGTGAATAGAATAGTCACGATTCCAACGAGGAATGCTGCAACGATCAAAACATTATGGAATAAGACCATTAGTAAAATAATGAGACCATTAGTGAGCAAAAATAATCAAATATTTCAACTCACCGAATGCAGGAGAAATAGATGAGAGCGCCGTCATTTTTGGAATGAAACTCATGGTTGATGATTCGTGAAGAGTTATTACAACAGTCATTACACGTCTATTGCTAAATTATCTTAGAATACATTCATTAAGTTATGAATGAAGTTTTTCATACCACTAGAGACGATTCAAAAATAACTAATGGCATGTTTCCCGGGGATTTATAGTTTGATCAGTAAAACGATGTGAAAGAGGTGGAAGCATTCATTACGATCCCATTCATAAATCTCAAAAACATCTTACTCATGCAATCTGAGAAGAGGTACTGCTCTATATGAAAAAATTGATATTTGTCATGCAAAAACCGATTGCAGATAGGTGAATAATGTTGTCAGATACTCCTCTTGAATTATTTATGAATTATTCATTGATGTGGCCTGATGTCCACACGTGCAATATGTAGGAGTCAAATTTGGTTCTGCACTGATAGAAATTTTTCTAAATTTCATGGATTATTTTTCTCACTCGGATTTCAGCCAATCAGAGCGCAGCATTTGAAGCTGTCAAACAGTTTTATTTCGGAAATTTCTAAAAAATTTCCGACGGAAATTCACTAGTAGCTTTTCAAATGTTTCTCATCTTTCAACGCATTTCACGTTTAATATTCTGTGTGACAGATAAACAAAAAAGTGGGTTGTAAATGTATGGCTGTATAAATGTATCCGGATGCTGTTCACTGCACTCTGCTTGGCCGAAATCCGAGTGGAAAAATTATCCGTCAAATACCACTCGTGCTTCAAAATTAATCGGATAGGCATCCACACCAATCGTTCCTAGGAAAAATCCGATAATTTTGAAGCACTAGTGCTATTACTACTGAAAATAATATGGTATTCATTCTTGTGAGAGTGATATCGAATCCGATTTAAGGGAAGAATGGTTATGAAATTTCAAGTTTTAGGTGGGATTCAAGGAAATTCGAGAATATTGAGTGGAAGTGAGACGGAAATTTCAAAACTTAATTGAATTTTCAATGGGACATGAATATTCAGAAACTAAATGACATGAATTTTCAATTTTTTCCTCAACTTTCCTGATTTTTCCCAATTTTCACGGAATAATTGAACTGAAAAATCGACTATTTTATTGATTTTCGAATCAGTCCAACAGAAAATTAATGGAATATTTGATTTTTCAATGACAAGATTTCCTGAAATTTCAGTGGAAATTAAACATGATCAAATTTTCGGGACTTGACGCGCAAAATTTAGAAAAAACCTGTTAACCCTCTACGTATATCTGTAGATCGTACAAAAAAAGATTACCAGAAAAAAAAATTCACTAGAAAAAACAATTCTATTTGATTTCTGTTAAACTTTCTATTAGTTTCTGGCCGATTCTATTGAAATGTTGCAGAGAAAATGATTTACAGAAAGAGTCAATAGAATTCGATTTTTCTATACAACTTATGCTATTGATATATTTTCTACAGAATTTCCTGAATTGAGGAGCGGAAAGAAATACCTAGTATGGCGTAAGCCACATTCGAGATGTGGTCTTTATAAGAATCATTACAATCGTTACATCACCAAATTTCTGGTTAAACAAAATCACGATTATTGGTAACAAATAAGCATTTTTATTTACGTAATGGCAATAATTTATTTTCTGTCTGGAATGATCTATGTGACATGAAATCCCAATTTTCCTTAGTTTCAACTCGTCAGGGTTAACTATCGAGCAGTAGTTCTCAATAATTCTGTCATTTTAGAAAAAGCAAAAGACATCTGATCATTACGATAAGGTGAATCGTCCAGTGTTCGAACTAACGCAATTAGAGAGATAATAATTCTTTCAGTGTAGCTGTGGACGTTCATAACTTTAGACGTCTGATACTGTTTTCAATGGATATTGTCACCCACGTATTTAGTGCTTGCCTCCACGGACAAAAAAATTTAATAGAAAAACCTATCAAATTCTTTAGAAAATTCTATTGAATTGCTATTGAACTGTTCTATTAGTTTTTGGCCGATTCTATTGAAATGTTCAATAGAAAATATTCAGTAGAAAAAGTCAATAGAATTCAATTTTTCTATATAACTTATTCTATTGAGATATTTTCTACAGAATTCCCTCGGCCCAACTTTTCCAAGTTTTTTCGTTTGATTTTCTTGATGAAAAGAAAAGAAAAATAGGATGAAAAAAAGTTGGAAAATTTGAGTCGAGCAAATTCTATAGAAAATATAAAAGAATAAGTTATATAGAAAAATCGAATTCTGTGGACTTTTTCGATTGAATGTTTTCTATTGAACATCTCAATGGAATCAGCCAAAAACTAATAGAAAGTTTAATAGAAATTCAATAGAATTTTCTAACGAATTCGATAGGTTTTTCTATTAAATTTTTTCGTGCGTGTTTAGTATGCGATCAGAGTGTAACGATACGTTTCAAAGAAATGTTTTTGGTTTGCACTTGTTCCAGTGATTCATACCCAAAAAGGTTCTAATATTTTTCCAAATAGTTTAGAATCTATATTGAAAATGTAATTTGGCTCGCTGAGAAGACTAGACGAAGGAAGAAAATGAGTAAAAAATTTTCATACAGACTATTTTGGGAATATCTTGAGAATGGATAGGTTTGAAAGAACTGATAAACCTCAGATTAAGAAATCCTAATTTTATTTTTCAAAATTACCAACAATTATTATCCATGGAAAGATCCTCAATCACTTCCACCGATTGATCACTTCACAGATGTTTATTCACAAAATCAATTCACTGCCTTTAGAGCAATTTTATAACCATCAACACTCCTTGCCGAAATATGATTATGCACTCGTAATGTTTCGTGTTTCATTGTTGTACTCAAGTGATAATTCTTCAGGACATGTGCCAGGACTACCTTGATGCAGACTATGCCAAATTTCGAGCCAGGGCAGCTTCTCATACCTCCACTGAAGGGGATGTATGCATAGGCATGACGGTCCTTTGAATTTTCTGGGGTGAATCGCTCGGGGATGAATTTCTTCGGTTTGTCCCAGAATTCTGGATCCATGTGGGTTGCGTAAGGAAGAAGGAATAGAGATGTGCCCTTCGGTGCGGTGCAGGAACCTAGAGCAAAAGTAACTCTATTTTCTCAACCCATATCGATCGCATATTTTGAGGGCTTTTTGGGAATATCTCATATATCTAAGGACTTAAAAATGGCGAAGTATCGTTATGTCAATTAACCCCTCACGGACGGAGCCCTTCTGTTACCAAGCGCAGTGTGTCCACTGATAGACCGATTCGTTTATTCCAAATAAGATTCGTTAGCTGTTAGCGAATGGTAGAGTTGAATATGACCAAATGAATATTCGTTAATATTTCACGCACCAAAAAATTTAATAGAAAAACCTATCGAATTCGTCAGAAAATTCTATTGAATTTCTATTAAACTTTCTATTAGTTTTTGGCTGATTCTATTGACATGCTCAGTAGAAAAAATTCAATAGAAAAAGTTAACAGAATTCGATTTTTCTATGTAACTCATTCTTTTCATATATTTTTTATAGAATTTCATCGGCGCAAATTTTCATTCAAGTTTTTTTCATTCTATTTTAGAGAAATTAGAGAAATTTTATCCTGATACTGATACTGTACCGGTAGGGTAAAATTTACCAACTGTTCTAGAATTTTCGTTGTTATCTACCTAAAAATTATTGGACTGGAAGGGTAAAATTTATTATGCGTCAGGATAAAAGTTCTCTAACGTTGAATAAAATTTAATCATCATATATTAATTTTTATTAAATTTCGGGATAGAAATGAAGAAACGATGACTCATGATACACTTTTATAGAACGGTAGGATAATTATTATCAAAAATTTCTCTCTGTGCAGTAGCGACTTATTTCCCAGTTGAGTTTGCGAAGAATATTTCCGAATCTAATAGAAATAGCGAAATTTTCGTAATTACATTTGTTGCAGCTCTCAATAGGCTCTATAAAAAAGGTTGTAACAAAAATTTTGCTATCTCCCTTAGATTCCCAGATATTCATTGAAAACCGGCCAATAGTCAAAATTGACTTGTACCGTTTTACCACTTCGCTACTGAATTCATGAAATTCTCCTCACTATTTCAGAACACATTAACAGTAAATTGACGTATTTGAAGAGAATTACTTAGTTTCAAATCGGCGTTGACCTTCCGGGGCATCAACGGTGCGACTGGAAAAAGTCTAATGGTCTCTCTAATGATCATATCCAGATATTTCAAATTTGCTATTTCGGTATCGGAAATGTCATCACCCGACATTACATTTGTAACCTCTTCTCTCGCTTTTTCCTGGAAAAAGGTGGTTATTAAAAATAATTCCCGGTGTCTGTTATTCACAAAAAGTAGTTGACTGTACACTGACTTGAACTTCCGGATGCATCGCCATCATCAGTAACGCAAAACAGGCTATTCCCGTCATCGTCTCGTACGACTGGAGAATAAGTACATTTTAATCATTGAGTTATAGAAATGCAAAGACTCTCAGTGATAGAGATGCAAGACCATCATTTTTGAGATCGTGTCATATGACCAAAAATGAAGATGTTGTGACGGTCATTTCACGCATTTCTATTTCTACCCAGAGATAACAATGATAAGTTGAAGAAATGAATGCATAAATAACATACGGCGACAAAAATAGTAATCATTTCGTAGCGAAGTTCCTCGTTCGTCCAGTCTTTATTTTTCATTTTGTGGTCTATCAGAAAATCCAAGAGCGAGAGTCTCGCTGTTTCTTCTGGACTTCGGCTCTTGTAATGTTGTTGTTTATCAGCAATCATCTGAAGGAATTGAATGACTGTAAGAGAGACCGGGGCAAAATGAGACTGTGAAATACACGCAAAAGCAGTCTCATTTGGCCTCGGTCTCCCCTATTAATAATTGAAAGATTCAATATATTGTATACGGATCATTTTTTTGGCAACACTTGCGAGTCTTCTCTGCACCTACATTGTCCAAATAGTTATGAGCTTCTTTTACAATCTTGAAATACTCCCTCCCCCGTTGAGTCAGGCGAAACAATATATTTGGGGCCAACCAGGGTCTCATCATTCTATAATATACTGAATGTAAACACCTGCAAACAAAATCTAGATTGATATGAATTCAAATGTTTCATAAAATAATATAGTTATTTTCAGTGGCAAAGTGATGAACGGCAATAAATTACGATGAGACTGTCTTTAGACTTACTAACCGTCATCATTTGTGGACGTCCGCATGAAAAGGGACCACCCTGTCGATATGGTCTTGTATATGCTCTGATAATATTGATAATATTCCGCACATTTTGAGCCCAAAATGATCTTCATAGGGTCAAAAATGACGTCGTTGGAGAAGATGGAAATAGTATATTTCGTAACGAGTGCAAAAAAGAGTTTTTTGGCGAGTGGGAGGTTTATATCACGAGTCAAAGGTGAGTGATATAATCCCACGAGCTAAAAAACATTTTTTCACGAGTTACGAACAATATTTTTCATCAGAATGTGGCGGAAATTGGACTTTTAGGCACGCGGAGCGTGCCGAAAAGTTCACTTTTCGTCACAGCGTGATGAAATAGTATATTTCAGCACGTGTGGGGCAATTTCGTCTTTAACGTGTGTGGGGTTTACAGCATGAGCCGAAGGCGAGTGATGTAACCACACACGTTAAGGACGAAATTTCCCAACAAGTACTGAACAAAATTTTATGTCACGAAGCCTGAAACCGGCTGAATTAGACACGAGACGCGAAGCGTCGAGTGTGTAATCCAGCCGGTTTCAGGCATGAGTGGCATAAAAATAATTTAACATTGGTGCGAATGAGAGTTGCTGACACAAAAACGTGATTATCTCGAAAACTAGAATCGACAAAGTGGTCCTTTTTCATGTGGACGTCCACATTTGACTACTGACATTATACACGGAGAGAATATAAAATTAAAAAATACTATGTGAACGTTGTAATCGAGGACCATGCCAGAAAAACTTTAAGGACCGGTTGCACTAAGCCCTGTTGACCAAATCAATAGGAATTCGTTGTAGAGTGATATCACTCTACTATCATTGGCAGATAGTGATGATACATCGATTTTGGCAAATAGTGATGATACCACGTTTTTTGGTGAAATACCTTTGATGAACTTTTGATCAAAATTGATCGGCAGATTATTTTAATTTATTCCGATCCGTTACTAAGGATTTCCTTGACTGAGCTTGGTGCAACCGGGCTTTCAATGAGATTTATTTTAGCCGAATTTCTGCAATATACAACTTTATTTTTATCATTTAACATTGTCATTTCTGGCGAAGAAAACAGTATAAAAAACACAAACGAAAAATAATTCTCAAAAATCTTGAAAACGCTCGATTTTTTAAAACCAATTTTTGCTATTGAACAATGAGAAACTTCTCAAATTACTCGAATCGTATGAATCTTTATTGTGTTGAACTGTGATTTTTTTAATGATTTAAAACTCTACTCTCACTAATTTTTTTAATGGACTCCATCATATTTAAATTTTATCACCCGTACTTCTTCATTCAGCACGTCATAGTTTTTTCATTTGTTTTCCGAATTACTATGTTAAACAGTAAATTTTCGAGTGTACCGGGTATCGCCTTGCGTTCGGTTTCTCATATTAAAAATTCCTATGTTCCCACAGTGAAGAATAATTTCATATTCTTTCCGTTTAGTGCAATTTTATTACGTTTGAGTCAGCAAGAGGAAGATACTGGGCTCTCCCAATTGGGCAGTTGCCGGAATTCCAAATAATGATTCTGAAAATAAATGAATGGTAATTGAAAGATTTCGTGCGATCCACGTGGTTGTACACTGAGAGAAAAATCTGAAGTTCAATTTACAATAAGAAAATAGTTGAGGCATTTTGGTGAACGATTCAATTTTTTTTTGTATGCGGCACATAACATTATAGTAACTTCACAAGCGTAATTTTTGCAAATCAAAATGCAGTTAAACTAACCAAAGTTCAAAAGTAACCACGACAAATCTATCGTGAGGAGAACTATAAAATAGTTGCAATGAGTACATTTCATTGTAGTATAATTACTTCTCCGGCCATAGTTACCGTAACCCATGAAAAATTGTTGAGGACTTTTTGACTATAATTCGATGGTGATGGAATATAGTCAGAAGAATTATATTTTTCTCTCAGTGTAATTAGAAGATCGTATTCAAAAAGGAAAGTTTTTTTTGACTGCTAATCGATTCATCAACAGTTATGCGTCGTACAAATCAGATTGACTTATCCGCGTCACCTTGGATCCTCATCTCTTAAAAATCTCATCTAATAAAATTTCATACACAACTCCAATTTCCACTGACTATAAAGTCGTGGGTTGTTAGAGTGAGACTTTTCATACGTTGAAAATCGATTATATAGATCTGAAAACGAATAATTAGTGCAAAAAAAATTTTTTTTATTGTTCGTCTGCCCGAAAACGCTTAAAATGCTAAAAACAGTCCAGGGCCTCCAATTTTTGAGCAACAAAAATTTTTTTTTTTCAAAATTTTTGGAAAAATGTGTGGAACAACAATTACGAGCCAGTTTTTTGGAATTCGACTCCTACACACGCACTTTTTCCCCGATATAGTGTGAAAAAGTACTCAAAATCGAGTTCGCTCCGCGATTACTTGACTTGTTCGCTCATTTTTCTCCAATTTTTTTCTCCGTCTAATATTCTATTTTATCCCAAGGTCCATTTTGCCCCACTTTCCCGCTTCACCATGCTCTCCCCTCTCTATTGAATGGACTCAAAAAAGTGGTTAATTTAAAAATTAATCACTCATGTAAAGACTTTTTTCGAGGGGAGATAATTTGCTGCCACGAAGATGATTTCTTGTAGGTTTGATTATTACCGGGTAAATTATGAAGAATAATCAATGAGCAATATGTCGATACAAACCTGTTCTATGACCCCTCTACTTGGATCATATTAATACATTATTCCTCATAATTTGTTTCGATTAGATAATAGGAAATTTGAAATGCATCGATTTTTTAAAGGAAAAAATTCTGGCATGAGATATATCGTCGGCGATGTTGGACCCAACGATGAATCGAAAAATCGTTCGGTCCGACATTTTCCAAATTTTCTACTTGAATCATTAACATTGATTAATTACCAAAAACAATGTCACCCAAGCAAAAATTGAGATGATCGTGGATATCAAACTCTCCAGTGTCTACCTTCTTCTGCATCAGCTTTACAAGCACACGTGACTAGTGATTAAATATTCCAATATATTTTCCCATCACAGTATTTCCATTTATCTGTGGCATCATCAAATTCTTGTGGGTTCGGTAATATAAAGAGGCTGTGAAAGGAAAACAGGACAGTAGATTTTCGGATTTACTCACATCAAATTTAACAAAAAATTCGTAAATATTCAACTTTGAAAAGAGACATGCATTCATGCGTGGGTCCATAGATGGTACAATGAGAAAAAAAAATTCGATCAGTGTGGCTCATGGCTCGAAAATTCCCAAAAAGAAAATGTCTTAAACTGAAAAAAAAACTTTCGTAAAGAGATTTTGCACTTCTCGCAAAGATGAGGCTAATTTTTTTATGCGAAGAATGTGATTTCTCAAGCCGAGCTTAATTGAGTCAATTAATTCGATAGCTTTTTAGTTTCAAATCCCAAGTATTTCAATGCAAAAAGTGTAACCCGTTTAGAGTGGCGCAGTAAGTCCATTGGTTCATATGCTTAAGGCCAGAGCGATGTAAAATAACGATTGAAAAAAATGGAAAAACCACTTGACTTGATTCGACATGTTCACGCATGAAAAAATTCAATATAAAACCTAGCGAATTCGCTTGAAAATTCTATTGGAATTCTATAGGAATTCTATGGGGTTTCTACAGGACTTCTATTGGAATTCTATTCTAAAATTCTATTTGGCGCCGATTCTATTGGATATTCAATAAGAAACAGGTAATATATTTCGAATTTCTGTTTGAATTTTTCTGTTAGATTTTTTCTATTAGAATTATTGGTCACAAATTTACCAAGTTATTTCCGCTGGATTTTGTTTTGTTTTGCATTGCAGAATCCGAGTGTAAAAAACTTGGAAAATTGATGCCCAAGCATTCTTATAGTTTTCTATAAGAATGCTTTTTTAATTAAAAAGATACGTAATATAAGAATGATTTTTTAATCTCAAGAGAAAAATTCCAACAGAAATTTGAAATCTATTGACTTTTCTTATCGAATATTCAATAGAATCAGCGCAAAAAACAAATAGAATATTTCGATAGAATTCCAATAGAAATCCTGTAGAAACCCCACAGAATTCCTATATAATTCCAACAGAATTTTCTAGCGAATTCGCTAGGTTTTCTATTGAATTTTTTCATACGTGTTGCTTCCCTGTGGTAAACCAATTGATCTCATCTATCGGATCAATACAAAATCTCTTGACGAAAATTTTTTATTCTCGTTAGAAGATATATTTTTATGTTAATTTTCGAGTCATGAGTTTCGTTACAGAACTGAAGACACACTAGTAAAAAAAAGTTTTTTTTTCATCAATGCACTTTTCTCAGCGATGTGAATACCTGGTGCATTAATGAGGCCGTTTATCACAGCCGGCTGCATAAATTTATAAACATCATCCTTGTCCGCAGCCTTTGTGGACATTAATGCGATCTGAAGGACAAAAAGTACAGGTGATAAATCCAATAATAATCAATTTTTTCATTCACAACACTGAAGATCAAGGTCTCACCTCAAGATCTTTGGGATGACGATGATCTTGACGACACTGGGCCCCAACCAAAATTGGTAGAGTCTAGAGTGTATCTGCTGGCCAATTCTCGTGAGAGTATTTACAGTTTCTGGACAAGAATTTTATTCATGGAGAGCCAATTCAGTAGTGACGCGGTAAACCGAGTTAAGTCGATTTTGACTATTAGCCAGTTTTTGCTGAATATCTCGGAATCTAAGAGAGATAGCAAAATTTTTCTCATGACTTTTTTTATAACGCTCTATTGGCTCTACAAAAAAGGTCATGAAAAAAATCTTTCTATCTCTTTTAGATTCCGAGATATTCGTCAAAAACTAGCCAATAGTAAAGATCGACTTAACCCGGTTTACCGCTTCGCTACTGAATTGAGAGATGTGGTCGCGTGTGAAAGAAGATAATAGCCAGTAAAATAGTAGGCAGAGTATTTCATAAATATTTCAAAAGCTATTAGGTTCAAGAGAATATATCAGAACGTTTTTTTGGTAAAGATTTTTTTGCCATTACAGCTTTAATTGTTTTTTCGATGCTGAACGATAATTTTATTGGTGCTACGCAATAATTTTTCCAAGGGTGCAAATTGTGACGCGTTTATTGTGCGAGCACATGAATTGTTCTGGAAAATTTTTCTCAGTTTGGGCTGTTTCAAATTTCTTAATTTAAGGTATATCCGAAGACAATCGCACCCAAAAGTTAGTCCCTATGGAAAAAAATGGGCTGAAGTGTTTGCACGGCGAGAAATGTCCAGCAAAAATTACGGAACTCACAATTCACTCACACGGAGAGAAATATTCAGTAAAAATTACGGTACTCACAATTCACTCACCGATTACGGAATCGATTCAGAAAATTTAAGTGATGGTATCGTAATTTTTTACAGGAGATTCAGATAAAAATTACGGAACGCTCCGAAAAAATTCCGTGACAGTTCCTTAAAATTTCCTACACTCACATTTCGCTCCAGAATTACGAAAAAGATACGTAATTTTTATTGAATATTTCTCTCCGTGCACCGATTACGGAATCGACTCAGAAAATTTAAGTGATGGTATCGTAATTTTTCACAGGAGATTCAGGTAAAAATTACGGAACGCTCTAGAAAAATTGCGTGATGGTTCCGTGAAATTTCCTACAACCACATTTAATTTCGGAATTACGGAAAAGATACGTAAGTTTTATTGAATATTTCAACAAATAACCAATCCCTGTGACTATATGAACGTTTAAAAATTGTTTTTTCTCCCGCAATTATAATTTTTTAATTATAAAACTACTTCATTGACTAAGCAATGATCCCGTCGATAAAATAGTTTCATAGATAAAAATTAATAATTGTAGGAGAAAACTCCATTCTAAAAGTTCATATAGACCAGGGGTTTCTCCCCTCGTGAGAAAAAAATTCTTCTGTTGGAAATGATTCATTTTCTTTTGGAATTTTGGTGAATTATGTTGTTCTAAAATCACTACAATGTGTTACACACTTCCGTTAAAAACGTAAATTTGTCTTTATTTTCTCGATTATCCAGACAAAGGTAATTAACGAAAAATGACGCGCTGCGGCGAAAAATGTTCACAATCTGTAGATTTTCTACTCACTATCAGTTTCCCATAATAACAAGATATTTCCGAAAATCGGTAGTCGCGCAGGTCCAGGTAAAGTCATAGCGAATTCCACAATTCTTGATTTCTCTCTCCAAAATTCGTGGCTCCACCATCGTAATCCCAACAAAATCACAATAGTGGTGATTAGAACACCTGAAGCAATGATGGGCTATCAAAACTATCACGCAATATATATATTATCATTGATTTCATCTCACCAACTCCAGGAGAAATTGATGGGAGAATCCCAAAACTGTTGATTGACGTCATTTTTCATGAATATAAACAATCAAAAGATTTGTTATTATTGGAATTATGAAGTACAAAGTCACTTCTTCAGAGAACTACGAAGAACTGGTAGATCAAACCGGTCTAGATCACATTTACTTGAGACAAGAAATTTTTCCTCAATCGCTTAATTCGCATGCACAAAAAAATTTAATAGAAAAACCTAGCGAATTCGCTAGAAAATTCTATTGGAATTCTTTAGAAATGCTGCTGAGATCCTATTAAAAGTCTAGGGAATTCTCATTAAAATTCTGATTGTTTTTGTGCAGATTCTATGAGATATTTGATAGGAAAAAATCAATAAATTTCAATTTTTCAAAATGAATATTTTCTTGGAATTTTTTCTATAAAAATACTTAGGCAGGAACTTTCCAAGTTTTTTCAGCGGAAAAAAACTTAGAACATCCGTGCCCAATAATTTTAATAAAAAACATCTCAAGAGAAAAATTCAAACAGAAAAATCGAAATTTATTGACTTTTTTTAATCAAATATCTAGCCGAATCTGCACAAAAAACGAATAGAATTTTCTAGCGAATTCGCTAAGGTTTTTCTATTGAATTTTTTCATACGTGGCGTAGTGGGGGTGAAGGAATTCCCGGAATTCCATTCTTCTACTGTCCTTAAGGTAGAATCTCACTGCAGAATCTCACTGTAGATCACCGGGGGAGGGGTGGGGGGTGAAATGGAAGTCTTATTGTTCTCGAGCCCTGATTCAATCGCTGAGTACGAAATTTTCCAAATTTCAAGTCACTATTTAAGTGTGCATTTGAACATTTTTTGAATATTGATTTTATTTATCAGATTGATTGGTTTTCTTCTCATCACCTGCGGGTGTCAAATAATTTTTATTGGATGTTTTTCTAATTATTGAAATAATATTATAATGCGTTTCGAGTTGGTCAACCTGTCGAGTGTTTTCTCTCTCTCTCAGTTCCATGGTCCAACCCGCACCTTTCCCATGATGGTCACTGACATTCGAATCACGCGCCTGCGCGTGAGGGCATAATTGCCCCGAAACTCATAATTTTCCGAAATATTTGTTCAAATAATTTTCTTATGAAATCTGAAGAAAATCTGAAACTTATACGTGTTCTCAAGAAAGATTTCATTTATCACCCACTAGTTTTTCCTCAATAGTTCATTATTTTTTTGGGTGAAAGGAAATTTCCCTAATTGAGAGTGGGGTAACCTCGGAGCTTGCAGCTGGAGGGGTTCCAGAAACATCAAAATTTCATTATTTTTGACGTGGATACGTCTATGGTTTCAATATGGGGAGTCATTTTGGGACACGATCCTTATGTGCAGCGCCATCTATTGGACTTCTAGAAAATTCTAGACATTTCGAGGTAATTCGAGAAGTTTCTTGAAATTTCGAGGAAATTCAGTGAGTTTCTAGAAAATTCGAGGGAATTCAACGAGTTTCTAGAAAATTCGAGAGAATTCAAGGAGTTTCCAGAAAATTTGAAGGCATGCCAAGAGTTTCCAGGAAATTCGAGAAAGAAGGAAAGAATATGGACGTATCCACGTACAATTACAGCTGTATCGCAGATACAGCCGCCTGCAATTTTTTTTCCTGAAACTGAGATCTGAAGAAAATGTACAAGAAAACGCGGCTGTGTGGCGCACTTGGTAGAAGCATGAGATTCACAACCTCAAGCTCCCAGGTTTGAGCCCCGGCCGGGCCAAAATTCCACACCAATTTTTCATCACAATTTTCCACATAATATTCAACTGAAAATTCAAGACAATTTTCAAACCGAATATTCCACGGAATTTTCAACTGAAAAATCCACTCCACATTCAACATTCCCTGGCTGAAGGCCCTCGGGCGATGGCCGCGTTGGCAAGTTAACCCTTGCAACGAAAAACCGGTGAAATTTGAATTTTTTTGTACAAGAATTTTCAATGATGCAGCATACTTAGAAATTTCTCCCATGAATTTTTCAATTTTTTTTCACTATTTTGACTTTTCAACCGAAACTCCTTAAAAAACTTCATGACCAGTTTTATTTGTCAACTTCCAGTCTCCTTCAAGCATCAAAGCACGTCACAGACGCACTCTACCTCAAAAAGACACGATCCACATTACTATTCATTTAAACAAATCACTCTAAGATGCGAAACGTGCAAAGCCTGTATGTATTTTCCAATTAATTACTAAAGTTTATTCAACCTACGTTTTCTCATGATCTTTCCGTAGACATTTAGAACATCCATGTTACCTAGATATGTAAAGATTATTTGGCTGAATAAACATGTTTGTTATTTTAAAAAAAGCGCAGTGACTAAGTTCGGTGGATCACATGCTCGACGTCCCAGGTTCAATGCTCGGGCGAGGAGAATGGTGAGATCTAATCATCCTATTCTAAAAAGAACATACACTTAAAGTCGATAACTATCGATATCTCGCAAGTCTGTCACGCTTATTCCTCATTGGTTGCAGTCATCTGAGGCGGCAAATTTAATTTATGATTAATTTAATTTTGAGATTTTCAATTATGATTGTTACAATTAACACGCGCGATAGCGCGCGTTCAGTCTCGTTTACCTAAAGTCTTGATCAGATTTCACAGTTTACTCAAAACTGAATCAGAGCAATTTAATAATCATACAAAATATGAACTCAAAACTCTCTCTTCAATCTCTTGAATTTTCGTCAAGAGATTTTGAACTGACCCGAAAGATGAGGGGCAATTGGTTTACAGCAAGAAAGTGACGTCTCGAATGCAGTCAAGTGGTTTTAGCATTTTAAAAAATCACTATGTTGCATCGCTTTGATTCGATTTTGCGTTTACTGCGAAATCTGTTAAACACTTTAAGGATATCTAAGTACTTTGGCTATTTTTTCTCCAGTGCAGTGCTTTTCTACTTTTGTAGTCGAACATCAGAGCTTTCATTTGAGCCCCATTTAACCCTAATTCTCCGGACCATTTACAATGATTTTATGATTTAAACTTTGCAGGTAATATTTGTAATAATCATTAAAAAAACAAATATGACCAACGCAGAAACAGAAAAGTAAAAAATATCGATCATTCATTTACTGTCCTTCATGTTACTCCGCTATCCCATTTTACCCCCTCTCCCCTAGTGAATTCAGTAGCGAAGTGGTAAAACGGTTCAAGTCAATTTTGACTATTGGTCAGTTTTCCATGAATATCTCGGAACCTAAGGGAGATGGCAAAATTTTTGTCATAAACTTTTTTGTAGAGCCAATTCAGATCTAGAACAAATGTAATTACGAAAATTTCGCTATCTCCTTTTGATTAGGAAATATTCCTCAAAAACGTAACTGGGAGATGAGTCGACTTAAACCGTTTTAACACTTCGCTACTGAATTATAACAGTATAATTTTTTTACGACTCCATTATGTAGAAACTCCTCGAAAACTTTTACGGTTCCCCCTGTCCCTCAGTTCTCATGCGCGCGTTTTTATTTCAAAACACCCCCAGTGTCTGTCCACACGTCCACCCCTTCGGATCCCTCGAGTAACTTCGAAGTTTCAAATTCCGCCATTGGAGTCAATACAATAAGAAAATCGGGGATTGGTTAATGAAGTGGTGAAACCTTGAATCGGTAGTTTTGTTCGTGCTAATTATCAAATCACAGTAATAGTTCCGAAAGAAAACATAAGAACAATTAAGGATAGTAATTTTTACCCAAATCGGTACCTTAATTCGAGTAATCATGCTCATCAAAAATTTTTCGTTGGAATTCTCATCAAAACTGCTGGAAAAAGTTCAATAAGTCTAGCAAAAATTTGAATATTCCAAGAGGAAATTCTGAGTGATACAGTGCTAGGGTCATTCCATTTTTTATTAGATTTCTGGTAAAAAAAAAATCCTGGTACTTCATGAGTGGAAGTCGAGGAGCCGTTTTTTCGAGGAATTTTTCTGTGTGGAACGTTTCATCCTGAATGCACTCATTACCCCTCTTATTAATGAGTAGTTGACAAAGCCAATTAATATCTAACAAATAGTCTCATCAACGAGTGGTTTTAACAAAAAATTTCGAAGCAAAAACAAAAATTTTCCGGACATTATCCCCTTGTGTTAGGCATTTTCCAGATATTTGAATAAAGACTAATCTCAAACTAGATCACTCCACTAATTAATCGACTTCCCAGTGAAAGGATAAAAATCGCAATTGATAAAATGTGATTCAATGAGTAAAACTCCGTTCCAACATACGAAAGACATTGAGATTCAAATAAAATGATATAAAAATTGACATTTAATTGCTTAATAAAGTGGTGAAATCTTGAATCGATATTTCTGTTTCTGTTAATTACCAAATTACACTAGTAATTCCAGAAGAAAACATGAGAACAATTAAGGATAGTAATTTTTACTCAAATCGACCCCTCAATTTGAGTAATCGGGCTACACACGTGTTGTAGGAATTCTCACCAAAATTGCAGTAAAACAATTCAATAAGCATGAGAAAGATTCGAATATTTCAAGAGCAAATTTAGCAGAAAACTTTATAATTTGTACTACAGAGTTATCGCATTTTTTATTAGATTTCTGGTAGAAAAAAATTCCTGATAGTTCAATACACTTTATAAGTGGAAATTGAGGAGCAATTTTTTCGGAGAGTTTTTCTCTGTGTGGTACATTTTATCCTTAACCCACTCATTACCCCTATTAATGACGCTTTTTTAACGAACAAAGCTAATTAATATATGTCGAATGGTCTCATTAAAGGGTTTTAACAAAAAATGTCGAAACAAAAGCAAAAATTCTCCAGACATTATCCCCTTGTGTCCTGCATTTTCCAGATATTTGACTAAATACTAATCTCAAACTATTCAACCACTCCACTAATTAATCGACTTCCCCATGAAAGGATAAAAATCGCAATTGAAAAAGTGACTCAATGAGTAAATTCCCGTTCCACCATACGAAAGACATTGAGGTTCAAATAAAATGCTACCAAATTGACAGCGTCCACTAAAATGGCGAGATTTATTGCAACTATTAAAGCAATAATAACTCGTCTAGTTTTTGCATCCCACGGGTTCATCGCAATTTGGCAAGTGACGACATTCAAGAAGAATCCACTCTACTGGTACTTGAGCTGTCCAATTCTCCTGCTCTTCTTCGAGGGACTCTTTACCCTAACGATAAAGGAAAATCAAGAGTGGAAATGGTGAGGAAAATTTCATCACTAAAATTCCTTCGCATATTCTTTCTGGAGACCCCAATAAGGCGACTTTCTGGGTCGCATGTGTGACCTCTGGCACACGTGGCGGGGTGATGGGGTTTTTTTTCTAGATTTGACGGACAGACGGAAATTGTGCATTAGGGGAATTCGAAGGTGGGTGGTGTTCGGGCTGTATACGTATCGGGCTATTTCACGTCCGGTGAAATTCGATTCTCATCGAAACGGTTTCGATACATTAGGTGATGGCGTTGCGTTGATAATTCGGGGAAATGAAATAAAACAAATCAGGGGATGAGTCCGGAATGAAAATATTTGTGGATTATTTTGTGAATGTCTAGGGGAGGGAGGAATTTGGAAAAATTCATTGGAAGAACTTTTTGCGGAGAATTTTATGGACTGGGGGCCTATTCTCGAGTTTGAGGTGAACGGATTTGTGAACGGAAGTGGCTCCGTTCACGTATCGCGTTGGGGAACGAAAGTTTTCGTAAACGAATCCTAGATCCACATGTGAATCAATTTCGTTGACGGATGTCGTTTTCGATTCACACGTGAGGATACTCGTATGAGGATACAGTTGACCTCTTCTGGGGAACGAAACATTAAACATTAATCGTTTAAATTCTTACCTTACTCCGCGCAGAAGACCTACAAAAAAGGTCTTCTGCGCGGAGAAAAAAGTTGGAGAAAAATTGCTCCACGAGTCAGACTCGCTCCACGAGTCAATTAATCGGGGAGCGATCTAGATTTTCAGTACGCTTTCATCCTACATAAAAATTCTTACACATCCACGAATTTTTATAAAAAATTTAAAAAAAATTAAAAAATTAAAAATTAAATTAATTTTTAAATTTTTAAAAAATTCGTGGATGTGTAAGAATTTTTATGTTCTGAAATTCCCTGGATATTATATGTCATCGGACATTTGTGAAATACAACGTCATATCATGGATTACTCCCTTCACAAAAAAAATTATCATCAGTTGAATGAATCCATTCATTCACTCTTCTTTCAGGTTCTGCCCTTCAGTATTCCTCTACCTCGGAAGCGTAGTCCCTGCGATATGGCTCCTGGAATTGGACAAATTGGACCGAATAATGAGGCCCTCACCTGCGCACATGAATATCTCGAAGACTTTGGACTTATCGCACCTAGCAGCCAAGGATCTCGAGCAGCTGGAGCAGTTGTTCGGGGTGAAAATCTCACACCCAATCATCCTTTTGAACCATTACATAATAATAATCTGACAACATTTTTAGTCTCAAATTCTCACTTTCTGTCGTTTATTTTATTCATTCTATCAAAACACAAGGATAGACATCGAATTTATGGGTATTCTTCCACTATTCGAAAAAATATATCGATTTAAAAATTTTGCGGAGACATTAGTAATTAATTTTTTGATTTCTTCTGGTTTACGTTTTTTTGCATTTTTAAAATTTTTGCGCGTTAAAATTAGATCATAAAACTCCGAAATACTCATGTCCCGCCTACATTCAATGAAAAAACAGTGATTCCAAGTTTCCACCGATAGAAATGAAGAAAAACAAATTGTCTCCATTTTCCAGTCGATTCTTTTTGATTCTTTTCATTTCCTTTTCATAATAATAACAGGAATTCGACCATAGGAATGAGGAGTACCGATATCCTTTTACCTTACGAAGGTCATAATATATTTTCAAAATTTTCAGGAATACGTGGAGAGTTTTTTCTATTACCCGAATGAGATTTTGAATGACTTTTATTTTATGTTTGTTTTGATTTAAAAAAACCCTTTATTGATCTTCAACATAATTCCTCCCTATTTAATGTTGTGACTTGTAAATTAAAGAAAAAAAATATAGATATAATAAGAATACGAATGGATAAAATTAAATTAATCTAATTGTGGAAATTGACGGATAGGGAAAGAAAATAAAATAAAATAGTATAAATTAATCTCGCAATGGACGCGAAGCGCCCGTTTGCTACTTCAGAATAAGACAATTTACATGATTTGCTTAATTCATTTCTCCAGGTCAAAATGCAACTGCCTGATATCCAGATCTCAACAGAAACGTGGGTAACTCTCATAGAGCAGTTTCTGATGTTGGTGCTGATTGTGGGTCGGTGGATGCTACCCAAGGGCGATCTGACTCGAGACCAGTTGAGTCAGCTGCTCCTGGTGTACATCGGAACCGCTGCAGACATCATCGAGTTCTTTGACTCGTTCAAGGAGCCTAGCATTTCTTCTGAAATGATACTGGTGTATCTCACCCTGGGAATCTGGTCTTGGTCTTTGATCCAATTTACTGTGGTGTTGACAGCTACCAAGTCCAGGAAATCGAGATTGTCCACTGGGGGCTCCGTCAGGATGAAGCTGCAGACTGAGACCAGCTGCTGCAGCATTGATGTCTGGGCAATCGCTCTCAACATGATCCTTCAGGTATACAGGATATTTTGATGAGATGCAGTGATACAAATTTTCCACTGAAATTTCCGTTAAGAGTCTTGAAAGTTTCTAACAAAAAACATTTCTAATGAAATTTCAAGGAATTTCGCCAGTGAAAATTCATAATTTCATGGAAAAATCCGTGGGAACTGTAAATTTCAGTTTAATTGTTCAAGGGAAATTAATGAAAAGTCAGGCAAATTCAGAGAAATCTCTCCTGGAATTTCAGATTCTTCTGAGTTTTTAGGAAATTCCGTCAAAAGTTCCTGGAATTTCAAGAATTTTAAAGGAATTGCCTGAAATTTTAACGGAATTTGGTATTGAATGGTCATTTTCACTTCAAAATTTATGATAATGTTGGAACTTCCGTCTTCTTTGACGAGATTCTACAACGAACGCAACGCAGGCTTAATGGAACGCTTGTAATTGTCAAAATAATCGAAAAATAGTGGAACGATTGATTCAAACAATTACATGCGGCGCCGCCCCTTTTCGTTTTTTGTATATTATAGCGCGTTTCTCGACGCGTAAAAATTCCGAAAAAATTAAAGTTCCTAGTTCAATCCTTTTATTAAGTGTTGGCGTTGTCCGTTTTTTATCGGAAATTTGTTTAGCTAAAATAAAAAAAGGAACGTCGAAGAAAGAGACAAGCGGCGCTGCGTCGCCCGGTGCGAGTGGTCCCTATCGACCGCTCGAGCGGCAGTGTTGCTAGATTCACTGCCACACTTGAAATGCGGGCATAGCGGTAAGCGTCAACATGGCAACAGCGCGCTCCGTTTAACGCAACAGCGCTGCGTCAACTGCGCGACGGATGAAGACTAGCGGCCAAGCGCGAGTGATCGAGGATTAAATTGTCAGAGAAACTTGAAATTTCATTGTCTTTTTCCCCTTAAATCGAATTCAAATTCTTTTTCCGGAAAATTCAGACATATTTTGTTATCAATATGTGTGAAACAGTACTATCAGCCAGTTGAATAAGTGTTATCACACTATAATAAATCCAACTAACTAATAACTAATTGCTATAACTAATTTTTATAATATTGAGGTTTTTTGGTATGGGTAACTATGGCATGGGGAAAAGCAAGTGAAAACCCCCAATTATATAATAAATTAATAGCGATCTGATGGAATTATTAAAATTAATTCGCGAGGTGGTCAGAAACTTTAAGCATTATTACCGCCATAATTTATTATCTAATGGGGTATATCTTATGAATGGGAACACCCTTGCAGGCACAGAACCGATTAGTCAAGATGTTTAAGTTAAAATTTCGGAGCTGAAACATCAAAGATGAAATGTCTTCTAGATATTTGTTGATGTTCTGGGCCATTTTTCAGTCAGTTGCAGGAATTGATGAATAGAAAGAGAAGGAAATGAAAACTAAAGAACCCCTCGACGTAGTTGAGAAAGCGCACAACGTTTCGAAGGCATGCGAAACGTTGTGAGCCTTCACAACTACATCGAGGAGTTTAGTTTTCTTTTCCTTCTCATTCTATTCATCAATTCCTGCAACTGACCGAAAAATAGCCCAGAACTTCCACAAACATCTATATCAGAACGGTCGAGAACTTCGTTTTCATGAAATGTCTTCTAGCTGATGAGTCGTGCTATCTTTGACTCGACCTTCGCTACTGCATTACTCCCATCTATGATTTGGTTCTTACGCAGGATGCGCCATTCCTCGCATTTCGACTACTGATAATCATACACTTCAAGATCGTCAGCTACATGAACATCTTCTTCACGTGCAAGAACACTCTGGTCATTCTCCTACAGTTATACCGTCTCTACGTCGTACAGACTGAGAAAAAAACTCGAAATAGAAAAAGGAGGAGGAGAATCGACAAGGAACAGATACCGAGCATTAGTATCGTGTCCAGGGGGGATATGTACGGATGTGAAGAGTGTAGAAGTGGAAGACGGCGACGCAAGGAAGTTGACGTTCCTTCAGAGACAGATTATTCCTCTGAAGAGCAAAATCGATATGAGTTGGCGCCGAAAAACTTGGACAAGTCTACAAGGTATTCAATTATGATGATCAACACATTTAATGTATTCATCCATTCAATTTACAAATTACGCTGTGTAACTCTTCTCACAAAAAACAAGTTTCAGCATAACAAACAAAACATTTTGGATTGATAGTTTTATCGCAAAAGTCAATTATAACATGAGGGAAAAATATAAATCTGTCTCGTCTCCCCTTTCTTTCCTGTGTCGGTCAATTCCATTTTCATTTTGTATTGTGAAATTCAAAATTGAATATGCATATGATTTCCAGATTCGTTGGATTTTTATTGTAGATTGAACCTTCTGTGATAAAAATATACATCAAATCATTTTTGCTTCACTTTTCCCACCAAAAATCGTAATTTTTAGATTTTTTTGACTTGTAAAAAATTAACTGGTCCTACTTTCACTATTCCTCAAAGAAAATTTTTTTGCATATTCGATATGACCTTCAGCAAAATTAATTCCATGAAATTGAGAATTGAGAAGGCGAGTCATCGCCTTCGACTCGTGATATAAACCTCCCATTCGCCAAAAAACCCTTTTTTGCACTCGTTACGAAATATACGATTTCGGTCATATGACGGGATCTAAAAAATGGCGGTCTTGCATTTTTATCTTATATAGAGAATCTAGGGAATCCCAAACGATATCAGTCTTGCCGCGGGGAGACAAACCGGACACATTCACCCAATTAGTGAAAATCTTAACATTTTCTCGGAGTCTTACGGAAACTGTTTCCTGAGTTTAATCATTTCCATTTTGTGTTTTACCATTTTGTGTGATAGGAGAACGAGAAATGACACAGGATACTCTACCTCCAGCTCTAGGAACTCATCGAAACACGAGAAATACCACAAAAGAGAGATGAAACGAAGTTCCTCAACGCGGAGAGAATTCCGTAAGAACGAAGTGACTTATGAAGACGAAAAACGACAATCAAAGGCGGATAAACACATATCAAGGAATTCCCACAAGAGTTCCAATCCCAGCAAATCAACATTGAAATCGAAATCGGAGCGGAAGAAACGAAAGGAGCGAGAAAAATCAGAGTCCATTGAGGAAGATCAGAGCTCCAATTATTCCGTGGAGGAAGAGGAAACACAGAGTGGGAGCAGCGAGACCGAATCAGAGTCTGAGCAAAGGTGAGACCTCTTTTTGAGACAAGTCTTTTAGTTTTAAATAAATAATCGACGATATAAATATAAATTTCACTATAATAAATGCATTGGCTGAAGGCCTACATCTGAAGCGGCCTAGGTTTTGGCCAATTCTATTGAAATTTTCACTGCAAAATATTCTACAGAAAAAATCAATAGAATTCCACTTTTCTATACAACTTATTCTACTAAGATATTTTCTATAGAATTTCCTCGAAGTTTGTTTGATTTTCTCAATAAAAATAAAAATAAAATGAAGAAACTTGGAAAATTTGAGCCGAGGGAATTCTACACAAAATATGCCAGTAGAATAAGTTGTACAGAAAAATCGAATTCTATTGACTTTTTCTATAAAAAATTTCTTGTTGAACATTTCAATAGCATCCGCCAAAAACCAATAGAAAGTTCAATAGAAATCCAATAGAACTGTCTAGGGAATTTGCTGGGTTTTTCTATTAAATTTTTTCGTGCGTGACTAGAAATTTTATCATGTCCTTACAGAACTGTTCATTGACAATTTTCCATAACAATTTTCAAAAAATGTATCGGAAATATTACCAACAAATTATTATCCGTAAATTGAATCATTCACTTGCATTCTAGAATCTCGTACTTCTTCTCATCTTGCAGATATCAACGTCGTAAACGTCGCCGTAGAGAATGACACCGGAAAGTCGGTGTTTTCATCCTATCAATTATTTATTCAGCTATTCTAGCAGTATGTGTTCTGTACATCTACGCAGGGATCAATGGAGGAATCATTTTAGCCTCGATGACTCGTCATGAATCAGAAATCTGAGTCAACTTTTTGCATTACGTAATTTATTCCTCATCTAATTATCAACGGAACAATCACAGTATTTTATGAATTTATTAATTATGTTATTAATCATCCTATCGCGGAGTAAACTGGTGCGTGAAAATAAATCTCAACAGCAATAACTGATTGTTCCCTAAATATCCCGACAATTACAGAAAAATGGCAGACCTTTCTTATTGTCTATAAAATTGTTTATAAAAGAAGTCTTCAGAGAAGTTTTGTCCCAGCTCCCCTCAATCCAGTTTAACAAACATTAAGAATTTTCTTTAAAAAAATCGTCATTTATTATTGCAATTCACTAGCGAAGTGGTAAAACGGTACAAGTCAATTTTGACTATTGACCAGTTTTCAATGAATAGCTCGAAATCTAAGGGAGATAGCAAAATTTTTGTTATAACCTTTTTTGTAGAGTCGATTGAGAGCTACAATAAATGTAACTACGAAAATTTCACTATTTCTTTTAGATTCGGAAATATTCTTCGCAAACTCAACTGGGAAATAAGTCGCTACTGAATTTCATATCACCTTGAAGTAAAATAGAATATTTATTTGTTGTTCATTTCCATGTTCACTGTCACGATTTTTTGTTGCCAATATTCCTCTTTCAATATCGAGGATCTAATGTCAGAAAGTATTTTGAAAGTGAAGTAGAGTCGATTGAGAGCTACAAATAATGTAATTACGAAAATTTCGCTATCTCCCTTAGATTCGGAAATATTCCTCAATAACTCAACTGGGAGATGAGTGTACTTAAACCGTTTCACCACTTCGATACTCAATTATTTTTGTACTGAGTAATTCTACGACAAAATGTCGAAATATTTTTCTCCAGTTCCGGCAATTTTGTTATCGAAAATTCATTCTGATATTTTTCTTTGAACCCATTAATTTTTCAGATGGAATCCTTCGTCAATTATGGATTCATCTGAAAAGCAGTTTTTTTGGGGAGAGATTGAGAGATCGTTTCAACAGTTGAATAAAATTTAAAAAAAAAACTTGACATGTTCTCCCAACTCATCTGCCACCGAGACAATTTTGTAATTCCCCAATCATTCAATTGTCCATCAATTTTACTAAATGTTCAATGTCGTTATCACTCCGTACCGATCGAATTTCGGCACTCACTAGAATTTAAACTATCGATATAGCCAATAAGATCGTCCTGATGCACCCCCATCGATGTACAATACAAAACAGCAGTGTCTGCAATCAATTCCTTCAGACTTTTCTCCGTTTCTTTCGCCTCCCTCTCCCAGTCGATCTTCTTCTCCTCGATCTTCACGTTGATTAGTGCCTTCTCCTCCGGAGGCTTCGAATTTTTCTGCTCCATTTTCTCTGATTGTGGAGGAGAAACACTGGACACTTGACTCGTGGAGGGACTCTCTTTCTTCAAATTAGGATCTGATGTTTTGAGGAGTATCAGAGTATTCTTCTTCCCGCGCCCCAGGACTTGCTGGAGCTTCGCGTGATTCTTTATGCACATGAGATTCAATGGCTTGGATACCTTCGGTTTTGCGGGGTCCAGAGGTGCAGGGGATCCCTGGAGGATTTTATCAGCAGTTTTTTCCTTGATCATTGGACTCTGGGGCTTTTTTGACTCGGATTGAATGGAGATAGTCGGAGGCTTGGAGTTTACGATCCTCTCCTCGATTTTTTTGTACTCAGGGGCCATTACCGAAGCTGCGTAGGAGAGGACCGAGTGGAACGTCCGGTGCATGCAATCCTCGAAGGAGGTTCTGTCGGATTTCCAGTCGATTTTTTGCAGCTCTGGGATTTTTCGTTTGGGACGGGGTGGGGCTGGGGGGACAATTTCGACGTCTGGATTTTTGGGGATCTCGAGGTAAGATTCTCCGTCGAAACTGGCGAAGCAACGGCCGATAAACTCAGCTGCAGGACCCACCTGAAGGTAAAAATGGGCTCATTTATCTTGAGAATGGATTATTGTTTTAATAATTTATTTGTGAATTACAGAGAAATCGAAGAATTTTTTTCGTGCAGTAAAAGTCTTTTACTTTTATTTTCCCTAAATCTACAAGTTGTAGATAAAATTTCAGTCAATATTCAAAACAATTATTATTTTTCAACGGAAAAATCCTAGTGTGCAAAGACAGGGGAAAGTGAGGTAAAATGGATACTTTTGACTTTGTTGAAATGTTAATAATATTTTGAAATGTTAATGAAATATGATAATTTCTTTTCCCACTGACCCTAGATTGGTGACCATATGAAGAAAACACGCCCGTGCGTCGTTTTTCTTCAATTACCATTGACTGGCTAACCGGAAACATTCAAAAAAAATTAACTTTGTCAATTGAAATGTTTAAAGAATTATAATACTTTTTAGAACAACATATTTCCCGAAATTCCTAAAGAAAACGAATTATTTCGAGCAAATGAATTATTTTTCTCCGTGTTAAATAAAATTGCCCATCAAGTGATGTTGCCGGAAACTCGCTAAACGCGCCCGGGCACTGTAGAGTGAATTCGGCAACGCTAGAGCCTAAATCACACGGCGGGGAATCCCCACGGAGATGACCAGAGTCGCAGGGTTGCGTTTGGTGACCAGACTAGGGTTAAATGTAAAATTCGTGCCCTTTGTAATGAACCTAGATCGAGCTGAATTGTTGAATTTATTTCTGAGTTATGAACATCAGAAAAAATGTCGAAAGAGTCCATTTTGCCTCACCAATATGGAAACACTTTTAGATAATTAATTAATTTGATTCAATGATTACTGAATGAATAGTGAAATTGAAGAACATTAAGACAAAATAGCATATTTCATCACACTGAAAAGTTATGTTCGTCACTCGGCCGAAATAATAGTATATGTCAGGGCGAGTGCCATGCGGTTTTTTATATAATTTCATTTTTCACACGAGTAATGAAAAAAATTATGGATATTTTCCCTGAGATATTTCCTGTTGAACACTTCTATTGCAGAAAAAACGCGCAAAAAGGGTGCGGAATTGTTCAATAGAATTCGCGAAAAATTAATGAAAATTTCCAATAGACGTTCAATAGATACCCTGTAGAATAGTCTAGCGAACGCGTTAGGCTTCGTCATGGTTTTTTTGTTTTCAAAAAATGTTCCCCAACATTTCTCTCACTTATTCGATAATTAATCTCTGAATGAGTATTGCTAATATCGATTATAACTTTAATACAATATATATTATTGTGAATACTTTTATAACGAATTAAAGGGAAGGGAACAAAATGTGAAAACCCCAGAGAGTATACATGTGCCTGAATAAATAAATAATTTCCAAATGCATTATGAGCTTCATTTATTACTAAAGATGCGAAGGCGTCATGTGACCGGTCATAAAGTGGTCATGGTGGTGGTGACCGTCAATGACGGTCACATGACGAGCCTCCAATGACCGCCGATCCGATCTCAAAAAATTTTTCCATGACGGTCACAATTGGCCGAAAAACTGTGACGGTCATTTTGCATCTATATAGATGAAACACTTTTTTGTTCATCTATTTCTTTTCTAATTAACTAGAACTCTTGACTTTGTTTATTTTGTTCCAATGATGAAAAGTATAATCATTCTCTCATGAATATGCAAAAAAATATGTCAGCACATGTTTCATAATTTTATAATTAAAAAAAGCTGTTGTACAGTTGTACACATACATTTCGAGTCTTCCATAAGAACCTTATAATAAACAATAATTGATAATCAATAATAAATTGAACGTTTAAACGATGCCAATTATGTAGAAATTATATGACCGGCACAAAAAGCAATATATTTATGACGGTCATTTTACACCTATATAGATGGTTTGGTAACGGAAATTACTATTTTACTCTTTTGACGGTAAAAAATTCTTTGTGACGGTCACAAAAAATTTGTGACCGTCATTTGCCATTAGAAATTTCGGGACGTCACACGATCGTCATTTTTTGGTCATATGACATAATCACAAAAATGTCGGTTATTTCGCATCTCTGTTTCTTACTACTCTACATCAAATTTTAAGGAATTGTTTTAAAAAATTGGGGAAGAAAATTTCTATTACCATGGGAGGAGTTACCTGGGGATGATAAACAGGCCTCTCATGCATTCCATGCGTCGGCCACTCCCTCCACTCGAACTCCTCTTGGATATTTGGTACCTGAAGAGTAGCTCCGACGTTGTACAGCCGCTTGGTCACTGACCTGGTGTTCATGTAAGGCACATCCGATAATTTCAGTCTCTTCTCGTCCGGCTCATTCGTCTCACCCCCTCCGCGTCTCAGCGCCAAGAGCCTGGGACGAGGGAAATCCTTGTCGATTTTCTTTTTTGATAGGCGAGAAGGATTTCTTCGCACTTGTGAACTTCTAAATTCAAAGATTTTTTGAATAATGAACAAGTAATTTTTTTTCTCTATACGCAGTGCATAAAGAATTGTCAACAATTTTTGTGATGAAATTTATTGATCAATGCATTATGAAATAATTGGTTTATTGATAATTGTGTTACGAAAAATCATTAAAAAAATCTTAGAATAATTATTTTTGTTGACAATTATGCATCAATAACTCAGGCTCAAAAAATTAGAGAATTTTTTTAAAGGATATCCAAGTGCTTTGGCTGTTTTTTCTCCAATGAAATACTTTTCTACTTTTGCAGTTGAACATCCGAGCTTGCATTTAAGCCCATTTGACCCTAAATTTTCGGACATTTTTCAACGATGTTATTATTTAAACTTTCCAAATCTGAATTGGAATCTCGATATTGAACCGTTAGAAAACATTTGTTTATCTTATTAGTGTTACAAAACCTTTTAAATATCTGAAAAAAAAATTGGAAGTTCACTTTTGGCGGAAAATTGATGAAATAATTTAAAAAGTGCAATTTCTGAACATTACGAGCATTTTCTATAAATAATTTATAAACAACGAATGTTAAAAAATAATAATTCTGTGCAAAATGTAATTTGAATGACGCTGAATAGCCATGATTTTTTCAAAAATTTTCTCACGTAATTTAATTGACAAATTTGATGATTAAAAATAGTTGAATCTATACTGTGGTCTCTACCAAACTGTAAAAGATACTTGGACAGCCTCAAGAATAGAGATTCTTCAATAAATCTTAGAAACATTATTTTGTCAGAAATTGAAAAATGTAACAATGGAAAGTTCACGAAATAATAGTTTAATGAAAAATCATTCGATTGGAGAAAATTCTTGAATAATTATTTTCTCAGTAATTGAATCTTGAAAAAATTATGAAACAATTTTTTCATCAACAATAATTAATCTTTCGATTCTGAGATTATTTATTTCTCCAAGCAATATTCACTAACAAATGATGGGATAATTTTATTTTACAAGAATAATCCATAAAGGAACAATTGTGTGTAGTAATTTTTTTCTACGATTTTTTACTTGTTCTTTTCAGGTTGGATGATACGTTTGGGTCCATGTCCATGCATTTGTTGACTGAGTCTCTTCCTCAACGAATTGATCGAGCTCTCCATGGGCGTCTTAACAATTTTGTTATCCTGTTTAACTAGAATAGTGCCGGGTGGTAATTTGGGAATGAAAAGCTCTTTTTCAGATTTGTCCGTTATTCTGATACAGTAGTGGAGCTCCCCGCGAGAGTGCTCTGTCCTCCCAACGCCTCCGTCGACGTTGAACTGACGGTGGAGCGCCATTTTTGTGGTTTTGTCACCCAAATCGACTATCCTCAGCTTCTCGCCGGGTTCTCCAGGATTCTTGCAGCCCGAGGCTGCAGTCGGAGGTTCCGTGAGGAGAATCACTTTCCGCTTTGGAGCAATAAGGACTTTGGGAGTATTTTTGAACCTTGAGTCGTCCATTTGGGGTTTTCAGTCGAGTTTAGCGACTTCGATGCTTTCTAAACGTTTTCTGTTTTTGTTTTCAATGAACTGATGCTCGTTTATTTCAATAATTGAGGGGAATTTCTGGGTCAATGTTTTTGTTTTGAAGCGATGGCGCGGCGGAGTGAGAAGTAGTAAAAGGCTTGAGGTCAGACGAGAATTCAGCGTAAGTAGATAAGTCCGAAGAGGAGTGTTAGATTATTTCGTTGTGAATTTTTGGGGTCAATGTTTTTGTTTTGGAACGATGATGCGGCAGAGTGAGAAAGTAGTAAAAGACTTGAGGTCAGACAGGAATTCAGCGTAACTAGAAAATAAGTCCGAAGAGAGTTGTTTATTATACATTCTGTAGCGAAATGGTAAACCGGGTTGAGTCGATTTTAACTATTGAGCAGTTTTTAACGAATATCTCGGAATCTAAAAGAGATAGAAAAATTTTTATCATGAACTTTTTTGTAGAGCCAATTAGGGGTTATAAAAAAGGTCATGAGAAAAATTTTTCTAACTGTCTAAGATTCCGAGATATTCATCAAAAACCGGCGAAAAGCCAAAATCAACTTAACCCGGTTACCACTTCGTTACTGAATTATTTTGGTGTGAATGTGTGGGGTCAATGTTTTTGTTTTGGAACGATGATGCGGCGGAGTGAGAAAGTAGTAAAAGACTTGAGGTCAGACGGGAATTCAGCGTAACTAGATAAGACGGAAGAGGACTTTTAAATTCTGCAGCGAAGTGGTAAACCGGGTTAAGTGGATTTTGACTATTGAGTAGTTTTTAACGAATTTCTCGGAATCTACAAGAGATAGAACAATTTTTATCATGAACTTTTTTGTAGAGCCAAGTGAGGGTTATAAAAAAGTTCATGAGAAAAATTTTGCTAATTGTGTAAGATTCCGAGACATTCATCAAAAACTGGCCAAAAGTCAAAATTAATTTAACCCGGTTTACCACTTCGTAACTGAATTATTTTGGTGTGAATGTTTGGGATCAATGTTTTTGTTACGGAACGATGACGCGGCGGAGCGAGAAAGTAGTAAAAGACTTGAGGTCAAACAGGAATTCAGCGTAAGTAGATAAGTCCGAAGAGGAGTTTTAGATTATATTGTTGTGAATATTGTCCGGATGAAGACGTTTAGAGAAATTAATTGAAGAATTTATTCCCGTAGAAAATTTCGGACGCTACGGAGAGGTCTCGTGATAAGTTCCCCGAATCAATTAGTTTCAGAAATTGTTTGCGAAATAAAATCTAGAGAGGGAAGGGCGAAGGGGAAACTTCACTTTTTTAAGTTGATAACTAAATAAAAAAATGTTCCCCTCAACAAACTGAGAAATAAATTCATCAGTCGTGCTTACAGTTTTAACGCAGCGTAAAGGTGAGGAATTCTACTTTCTATGGAAACATGTCCCATTTCATCAATAATTCAATTAGTCACTAAGATTTAAAAAAATCCAAAGTGCATAAAAGACTTTTATGTCACTCGGCCCGAAAGGCCGCGATTTTAATCTCGCTCCGCTCGGTTAGATCGCGGGTTTCAGGCTCAAAGACAAAAAATATTTCATGTCACACGATGATAAAAATATTTTTTCATCACGCTGTATGAAAAAGTAACGTTTTACACATTGTGATGAAAAATATCGTTCGATACTCATGGGAAAAGTGTTTTTTGGCTCGTGGGAGGTTTAGAGCACGAGCCGAAGGCGAGCAAAAAACTCTTTTCCGCACTCGTAACGAAATATACTATTATGTCACTAGGCCCGATAAACCGCGATTCTAACCGCGCTTCGCTCGGTTCGATCGTGGTGTTCGGCCCCACTGAAATAAAATGTTATATATCTCACAACGATCAAAGTCTCAAACGATATTATCTAACTCATGTGATTAGAATCCTCGCCTTCGGGTCGGATTGTAAAATCACATTCGTCAGGTAATAATCGTAAGACTTTTATCGCGGATGACATAATATAGGGGAGAGTGAAACAACATAAAACAGTCGAAAAATGACTGTTTGACGTAATTCAAGCAAGAAAAAATTTTTATTCAATTTTTTTTTCTTTAACGACTTTTAATTTAACTTTTTATTAACTTTTTTTGCTTATCAACTTTTTTTTATTCTTGGGAGATAGTAGGATGGAAAATTATTGAGAAGTTGTGATGGGAGAAGATTTTGTTGATGGATTAGTTGAAAAGAAAATGAAATACCAAAATCCAAAGTCTAGAGCAAGGCTCAGGGGGAGACCCCCTCATCAAGAAATATATAAAAATATATATAATATAGGCCAATTCCATGTATTTTTCAAATTTATAAATAATATATAAAAGAAATATATAAAACATATATTTTATGTATGTTACAGAGTCAGAGGGGGAAAAAGCCAAATACCATGCTGAATTTCAATCGAATGAAAAAAAACGTGTAATCGGCCTAATTTAATCAATTGAATCATAATCCTTTTGAATTATAAGACGAATAGAAAATTATTATTCTCATTAGTACTCCCAATAATAAAAAAAGTTGATAAAAAAATTTTTGCCCCACTCTTCCCTACTAATCTGACTCATGTGATTATAATCCCAATATTATAATAATCACATTTTGCACGTTGTTCAATGATTTTATTGTTGTTATCCTGTTAAAAATGCGTTCTTTATTCAAATATTACCAAATAAAATTCTACTTACACTAGCACTCGTCTAGATATCCGATAATACAGGTACCACGAAAATACGAAATGTTTATCGTTCGTATTGCACGTTTGACTAGATTAAATAACTAAAGGTTTCTCTGGGTACATTGGAAGTTTGGTACTTAGTTTCTGAATAATAAATATTTACAACACAAATGAATGAGGGATTTTCCAGCGTTAATGCAAGTTATCTGCAGTGAGGGTGAGAGTTGTTAGGCTCGATCTTCGGTTGGGATTCACTCCGAGATTTTCCCAATTTATCCATGCGAGGCGAGCCATTAAATCTGCAATTGTATTGCAAATTAACATTAGAAATTAATTGAAATCCGTTTTTGAATTATTTCTCGTCAATAAAAAACAAGTAACAGAATAAATCAATTTTGAAGTTGATAAATTTGACTCCTGCAGAGTATTCTTTGAAAACAACCGTAGTGTAATAATTTAATGAAATTAGAGGGTTAAACAAAATATTAATGCCTCTTAAACATGAATGAATGAGATTTTAAATTGATTTTCCCCTGAACCAATCTGAGTATTTTTACTTTCCTTTAACTCAGAGCCGCAACCACGGAAATAGTTTATTTTAAATCCATAAACTTTATGTTAATGAGATAAATGGATTTGTTCCAATAGCTTATAATAAAGCTCTTATTTATAATTAAACTTATATTAAATTTACGTTTTTATTAAAATCAAATAAATAGTCGTTTTTTTTAATATAAAAAAAATGTTTTCTTGATGAAAATTAAGACTACATGAATTTGGAAATGAAATAATTGTTTAGACAGCGAAGATAACGAATTCGCTAACGTGTAATAATCCTTTATTAAAAATGAATTAATTATTTATTTCATACAATTGAATTATTTTGAGTGACATAAATATAAAAAATGGCAAATTGAAAGTTTTATTTGACTCAAATGCGTCATTTCTGTGGGTGCAATATAGAGAAAATAATATTCTTCGAATAAAAATGTTGATGAAAAGAATGAGAATGAACTAAAACTGAATAAATTGAAAATAATTATTCTAGTAGAGAAAGAAATAAAATTATTGGTTATTGATTATTGATTTGACATTTACCACTGGTATTCCATTCAGCCCTCTCACTACTCATTTCACCCCTGAGGCACATTTCGATGTACGTCAGAGGGTCGACATTTTTCACTTTGAGGACTTCGGTGAGCAGTGCGATGTACGCAATGGCAAGTCGAAGGGTATCAATTTTCGACAAGCGCTTTTCGTAGGGAAACGTCGGTACGTGCCCCCTAAGCGCGTCGAAAGCCGAGTTTATGCTGCTAAAAATTTCAATCCCACTTAGAATCCAAGAAAACTTATTAAAATCCTTCTTTTAAATTTTTTTATTTATCATTTCAAAGTAGTTATCTTACCTAAGCATTCGTCGACGCTCGCGAATGTTCGCTGCGTGCCTCTGGATTCTGTAGGGGCTACCGTTGGGGTAGTAACCCTCGTCGACTCCATTCATCTCGTTATCATTGTGGTCTAAAAATAGGAATAATTCGAAAATCGATTAATTGGACTGTTTAATTAGAAAAACAAATCAATGCCAACAATTTAAAAAAAAACATTTTTTCCATATTTTGACATAGATTTTCCTCAAACTCTTCAAATTCTCAGAACTGCACACATAAAAATTATAGAAATTATGATTTATGATTGAATAAACTTTCTTTAACCTCTCAAGAACGGCGCCCTAACACTAACCTTTTTGCGTGCTACACGAAGAGAAATGTTCAGTAAAAGTTACGGAACTCACAATTCACTCACCGATTACGGAATCGACTCAGAAAATTTAAGTGACGGTCTCGTCATTTTTCACAGGAGATTCAGTTAAAAATTACGGAACGCTCTAGAAAAATTCCGTGACAGTTTCGTAAAATTTCCTACCACCACATTTCTCTCCAGAATTACGAAAAATATACGTAATTTTTATTGAATATTTCTCTCCGTATAAAGACGAATATTGAACCAAAAAAATTTAATAAAAAAACCTATCGAATTCGTTAAAAAATTCTATTAAATTTCTATTGAACTGTTCTATTAGTTTTTGACCGATTCTATTAAAATGTTCAATAGAAAATATTCAGTAGAAAAAGTCAATAGAACTCAATTTTTATGTATAACTTATTCTATTAAGATATTTTCTATAGCAATTCCTCGGCACAAATTTTCTAAGTTTTTTCGTTTGATTTTCTTGATGAGAAGAAAAAAAAATAGAATGAAAAAAACTTAGAAAATTTGAGTCGAGCAAATTCTATAAAAAATATATGAAAAGAATAATTTATATAGAAAAATCAAATTCTTTTGACTTTTTCTATTGAATGTTTTCTATTGAACATGTCAATAGAATCAGCAAAAAACTAATAGAAAGTTTAATAGAAATTCAATAGAATTTTCTAACCAATTCGATAGGTTTTTCAATTACATTTTTTCGTGCGTGATACGATTCAATAACTTCCAATAGCCGCGAAATTATACATATAAACTAGGAATAATCAAAGTCAAGCTATTAGTCTTCACAGAAGAATTTGCAGAAATTTGTAAAGTTCTATATCTTCGAAAATATTCAACTTTGAAAAGACACATTCAATAAAAATTACGCATCTTTTCCGTAATTCCGGAGCGAAATATGGCTGTAGGAAATTTTACAGAACCGTCACGGAAGTTTTCCAGAGCGTTCCGTAATTTTTATCTGAATCTCCTGTGAAAAATGACGATACCGTCACTTAAATTCTCTGAGTCGATTTCGTAATCGGTAAGCGAACTGTGAGTTCCGTAATTTTTACTGAACATTTCTCTCCGTGCATATGTGGTATGGAGGTCGCGTTTAAGGCGCTAAAGGAGCGAGAAATTCTAATATTTGCAAAAATCTGTGCTATCTGTATTTTGGAACAATCATGCATAAGATTTTAGGTTTTCTTTAATTTTTCTCGTAAGATTTTTGACTCGATAAAACTTCCAAAAATTCTCATATAATTTTCCGCAAATTCTCACTTCATCTACAGTTTTAAATACCACAAAACAAATGTTGTGGACTCTGCTCAAATTGTCATACAAAACCGTTCTTATCCGATTCCTGATACTTTCTTGCGCCATTTGAGCCCAATTTGAACTTTTTACTCGAATTGGATTAATAATTAGTGTTGATTTTTTGTTCAGTCCAAGTGGAGCGGTAATACTGCTCGGCTAGGTGTCAATACCACTCAGTAATTCTATGCGTTGTAATGATGAAGAGTGTGTAATGATGAGAAGTGTATGTGTGCATAATAATAAATGCATTTGCATTTTTCATTTCTTCAAACTAAATGAATCAACTTGAGTAGTTACACTGAGAGAAAAATCTGAAGTACGATTTACAATAAGAAAATAGTTGAGGCATTTTGGTGAACGATACGATTTTTTTTGTATGCGGTACATAACATTATAGTAACTTCACAAGCGTAATTTTTGCAAATCAAAATTCAGTTAAACTAACCAAAGTTCAAAAGTAACCACGACAAATCTATCGTGAGGAGAACTATAAATTAGTTGCAATGACTACATTCCATTGTAGTAATTACTTCTCCGGCCATAGTTACCGTAACCCATGAAAAATTGTTGAGGACTTTTTGACTATAATTGGATGGTGATGGAATATAGTCAGAAGAATTATATTTTTCTCTCAGTGTAATAAAAAAACAATCACAATTCACAATTCTCTATGGGATGCAACAAATATTAGTGTTGACTCTCTTTTTCAATATTCACTCAATTCGCTTCATTGTTTTTTTTTTCAATAATTTGACAGTGGTTGGTTCGAGGATAGGATACAGTGCGAGAGAGATATTCACACCGAGAGAAAAATTTCCTGATATGTAGGCCATATTTATTTCAGAGAAGTAAATTATTTTCATTGGCTTGATTTCAGAATGTTTGCGCTTCACGGAACTCGAATGAATTCTCATTTATCACTATCGTTCCGCGGTAGATCATCAATATATTATTAATCAAAATATTGGAAGTTCATTAAAAAATCATGAATACAATAAATACTCGAAGATTGACGATTCTTGTACGCGAATTGAATGAGTTCATGTGTGGAAAAATTATACTTGTGAATATTTTCACGCGTGAGACCTTTTCCGAGCTACGCACGTGAGTTGAGATGCCTGGGAGAATTAAGCGATTGAAGAAAAATTACCTGCCCCAAGTAAATATGTTTCAGATATTAGAATTTTTCCTCAGTGTAGCAGACTATGATATTAGATATTGGAGTCCTACGAGCGGTATTACCCGAGGGCAAGTCAATTCTACCTAAAACTTGAACTTTCATAATCTTTTTTTCCCTAAATTCGATTCAATGTCACTCTCATGACATGAGATTTACTATATTATCTGTTATGAAATTTGAAAACAATTTTTTTTATATTTTCAGTGAAGGTTTAAGATGTAAAATTGACATTTCCCCTTAGGTAAGCGATACAGGCGCACTTTTCCTATTCTTCAATACTAATCTCCGCTCCGGAAGAACGCTCTGGAAAAATTCCGTGACAGGTCCATAAAATTTCCTACAACCACATTTCGCTCCGGAATTACGGAAAAGTTACGTAATTTTTATTGAATATTTCTCTCTGTGCTCTGATTATAAGAAACTCATTGAGATGAGATGGAGTCAACAATTTTGTTAATTGTCCATTAACACTGGAAATGCTTGATTTTGTAAGAAAAATTTCCATTGACAATAATTATATCATATGAATAAAGTCTTTCTGATCTTCAAATTTCAAGGAGAATTCAAGGGAATTAGTGATTTTCAAACAGCGATCAGACAAATATTTTCCAACCCATTCGCATTTTCAATTCATTTGAAGTTTAAAAACATGTTTAGCAGACTTTTCCTAATTTTTCTTAATTTTGAAACTGAAATTAACTACTTTCATTAATTTCCTCACTAAATTATGAGGAAATTCTTTAGAAATGTGACTTTCCAATGAAGAGATTCTTTGAAAGTTTAGTGGATGTATCACCCTTTCAAAACCTCCGCGATTCGACATGGAAAATTTAGACAAATATTTTTAATCGTGCTATGTAAGCCAACATTTTTGTTTATTATTCCCCCTATCCTGAATGTTAACCAATAGAAATGCAATAATTGACGTTTTGTAGTAGAGCGTATGTAAAATTCTTGCGATAACTTTTGTCTTTTTAGTCGCATGGCAATCTTGAATGAAAATCTTCTGTTAAGGGGAGACTACTATGAGTTTTAAAAGTCGTGGGTTATTGGAGTGAGACTTTTCATACGTTGAAAATCGATTATATAGATCTGAAAACGAAGAATTAGTGCAAAAAGAAATTTTTTTCATTGTTCATTTGCCCGAAAACGCTTAAAATGCGAAAAACAGTCCAGGGCCTCCAATTTTTCAGCTACAAAAGATTTTTTTTCAAAATTTTCAGAAAAATGTAGGGAACAACAATTACGAGCCATTTTTTTGGAATTCGACTCCTACACAGCTGATTTCGTTTTTTTTCATATAAAAAAATTCACTATTTGTGTGAAAAAATACAAAAAAAGCAAATTTAGCTATGTAAGAGAAGAATTTAAAAAAAACTATTATTCCACATATTTTTCCGAAAATTTTGAAAAATAAAATCCCTCGTAGCTCAAAAATTGGAGGCCCTGGACTGTTTTTGGTATTTTAAGCGTTTTCGGGCAAACGAACAATAAAAAAATTTTTTTTTTACACTAATTATTCGTTTTCAGATCTATATAATTGATCTTCAATGTATGAAAACTCATTCCAATAACCCACGACTTTAAAAACTCACAGTAGTCTCTCCTTAAAATAAATAAGGTTCTGGTGTACGAATATGGCTTTAACGCGCAAAAACTTTGAATACTGCATTTTTATGGATCCAAATTCGGATGAGGAAATAATCCAACCGAACACCCCTTGCGCTCTAAAATTGTAGAAAATTTTCCTCAAGTTCTCCTACACATCCGACCGGGATAAGTTTTGCAGTAAAATCCCTCGCGCTGCTATGCAACAAAATTAAATAATTTTCGACAATTTTGGATCACTTGTCACATTTTGGAAATTTTTATCGAATTCAATTAGCACTGAAATTTCAAGGAATTTCGTCATTGAAAATTCAGAATTTCGTGGAAAAATCAAAGAGAACTGTAAATTTCAGTTCCATTTTTCCCTGAAAATGAATAGAAAACCAGCAAATTCCGGTAAATATATTCTTGAATTTTCAGGACAGTGACACTGAATGCGATTTAGGGGCAAAAAATCATAAAATTGCAGATTTCTCTGAAAATTTAATGTAATTTGGTACTCAATATTCATATTAGATTGGAAATTGAAATAAATTAAGGAATTCTCGTCTTTATGCTGCTTAAAATTATGGAATTTTTCGGAATTTTCAGTGAAACCTAAAATTTCATCATTATTTTCCCCTAAATCGCATTCAGTGTTACTCTCCTGAAAATTATTAGGTAACTGTCCATGAAATTTTATTTTTTTTCTAACAATGTACATCGAAAAAAATTTTCTAGAAAAATTCATGTGCTGGCGCCAGAAATGAGTTACAACTTGCGCACTTGCAAAATTATCGTGTAATATCCAAAAAATTCTTGTGTAGCACCAGAAAAATTATTATGGGCAGCATGATTTGTCTGTATAGCTACACAATAATTTTTCCAACTGTGCGAATATTTCTAGAAAAATTTCCTCCGTGTATAAATACCTGGAGTAGAAATGGGCATATGATAATGTATCGGCGAATGCGTGTGCGGTGAGGAGTGCGTGTTCACGTGTTGCGAGGATCTCCCAGCATAGACGCACGACGGCAAATCCGCGAGGTCCTCCTCGCCAATGTCACTGCTGCCACCGACATAATACTGAGAACTAAAAAAAAAATCCTCAAATTCACAAAAGTCGAACCCCCACCAACTTCACGCGAGAAAATAAATTACCCAGTGCAAATATTGTTGTCATTAGCCTTGGACGGCCCTCCCCTGTGTCTCCCATTCATCCTCTGCCCCCTCTCCTCATAATTATACCCCAAGTGCGACGCCATCTCACCCGCAACCTCTCAAAACGTCACGAGTGTAAAATAAAAATCACAGAAATTCAGATATCCATCACCAACAATTTTTTATTTCCATAAAAAAAGGTTTCGTCGCACCAAAAAATCCGAAAGTCCTTTCAACCCTCAACTTTGAATTATTTTCTTCAATTTACAACATGAATTTTTATTTTCAACGAAATGATTCAACAAAATGAATTGTTCAATGATTCGATAATTCAGTTTTGGAATTTGGACGAGTAGTCACGGACATTCAATCGCAAACTGTCAGAGAATTCCCTGGAGATTTGGTCTTTATATACTCCCCCGACACCACGACAGGGTAGTTGAATCGATACCAACCCCTGGGCGGGGCGAACACAGCCAATCGTAGCCCTCGAAACTGAAAATTATTATCATCCCCCGTTCCCATTGGCCGGTAATTTAATACTGCAATTTATTTTCGTTGAAACAAACGGAGAAATCTCACACACCAGCCAAGCCACTGTGGTTTATCGTTACTGCGCTTGAACGAAGTCATTTTATTTACTGAGGTGTGTTTAAATGCGTAAAGTGCCTGGGAGCCATCGCTATTTTATGTCCCGGAGGAGGGGATCGTTTCAATTTGTCCGAGCTATTCCACTCAAATTGCTTTATATTATTCACTCGGGCGAAAATTATTCGAATTATTTTTTTATGGTTTTTTTGGGGGGTGGAGGCGGTGCCGAGGTGGGGG
>NW_021680447.1:35662-65701 GCF_001412515.2 Diachasma alloeum | reverse complement strand
AGAGTGGATCGATGCGGCGGTGATTAGTTCATTGGGGATCAAGGTGAGAAGTGGAGATTTTTTTTTTATGAACAGATTCTTTTGCTTCGGTTAATAAGGGGAAGTTTAGAGTAGTTGAATTGTTCGAGTGTTGAGAATTGTTGGGGCTTGTTCGAATGGGTATTGGCAAATTTTAATGGGGTGGTGTCAGGAACATTTTAAAGGACAGATTTAATTGGTGATGAGGTAAGTTATTATCGATTCCATTATTTTCTATGAAGGAATTCAGTAAGGAAGCCAATTTTTTTGAAAATGAGAGTCTTGTCTAACACGACTTCGAAAATGATCACAACAATCTTTACGAACCTCCTAAAACATTAGTAAATTGCAATTTTAAATTCTAATACTCACAAAACAAAGTAAATTCTCTTTAATAAATTCTACACGGAAGAAAAATATATCAGAAAAATTGACATGTTCGCACCCTAAATTCGGTTCAAATAGCTCTACCGGATGAAATTTATTGCGAAGAGTAGGGAAAATTACTGTTTTTCCAGGATTTTACAGTACCCGCATGTCTTGATCCCTCGATGCAGCGGTGGTTAGTTTATTGGGGATCAAGGTGAGAAGTGGAGATTTTTTTTTTGTGAACAGATTCGTTGCTTCGGTTAATAAGGGGAAGTTTAGAGTAGTTGAATTGTTCTGGTGTTGAGAATTGTTGGGGCTTGTTCGAATGGGTATTGGCAAATTTTAATGGTGTGGTGTCAGGAACATTTTAAAGGACAGATTTAATTGGTGATGAGGTAAGTTATTATCGATTCCATTATTTTCTATGAGAATGACGAATGCTTTGAAGCGGTAAGACGATTCAACTAATTTTTTTTGACAATTTTTTTTATTTGAAAATCATTTGAATGCCCTCATTTTTTAATCAGAAATTGTCGTATGTTCTTTCTCATTCTATTCAGTATGATTGAATTAAATTCGAAAACTTTAGTCCAATGAAGCAGAACAATTGTTCTGGCCAACCACACGAGTGAAAAAAAACCATTACAACAGTCCGGACAATAGAATAGAATGGAATTTATTTCATTGGTGCTACAATTACTGTTTTACACCTAGTCCGGACAATATTTTTTCGCAATGATTTTGAAGTTCTTCTCCCAAGAAAATGATTCCTTAGCAAAAGTAATTTTTTTTCTCAGTGCATCTCATAAGTCTCCTCAACATCTCTCAAATTGATAAAAGAATCAAACTCGTCAGGATCTGTATTTTTAGATTGAATAAATTTTGATTCAACAAATTATAATGGCTATAAACTTGAAATTTCAATTGAAATTTTCCCAATGTAATTGACGAGTCTGCGATGCATAAATACCTTAAAAATCCAATTCTATTATAAATATAATTTTGTTATTTGAAAATAATTTCAATGTTCTCATTTTTTAATCAGAACTTTCTTGTATTTTCTTTCTCATTTTATTCATTGTGATTGAATTAAATTCGAAAACTTTAATCCAATAAAGCAGAACAATTGCTCTTGTCTTGAGGATCTCAGTAAAGTCCCGGATGGTTTCACAAACTTGTAGTACGCGGCGCCTGTCGTACAATACCACACAGCCCCCCTCGCCCTTGCGCTCGTGTACCAACAACCCCCCGTATGAAAACTTATTGTCATCGTATTAACACCTCGCATAATTGTGCAGCACTGTGGTACGATTCAAAACCACTATCTCATTTGAATATTCCACCCGTGCCACTCATTGTTGAATTAAAATACACACGATAAGGCTAATATTTGATCCGGTCAATTTCTCAGGCTGTCGGTTTGCTATATAATCGTTTCAATGAACCTCGAGTCTTCAATGATTTCTTTGAATTCAATGAATTCATTACTTCTATTTGCAATAACTAAAATCCTCGTGGGAATTATTAATAAATAAAAAGTAGATTGGTAAAAAAATTGGCTGAATTTTCCGGGATAAGATCTTGAATTCGATTTAATTGGAAACATCGATGGAATTTTAAGTTTCTCAGAAAATTCAAGTAAAGTCTTCATTTTTCTTGCGGCACGAAGACTGAAATTCTACAATTGACACGAATTTTCTTGTGAGCCCGGTGGCTTGGCGCAGTGGGTAAGTTCGTTGCCTCACGAAAAATATCGAAGAATCTAAACCCGATACCCTGTTATGATAAAAATCATAAAAATTGTAAGTATTTCTTACATTTTCACAACCACACTGTTCGCAAATATTTTAGTGCCTTTTTTTCAAAACAGAGCAACCCTATTTTTCTCTACTTTTTTGGGCACTTTAGTTGTAAACAAATACTGGTAGCATATAATAATGCGCATCATTAATTATTAATAGGTGTATTTTTGATAATCAAATAGAGAAACACAATCTCAATATCCAGTTTAAACTCGAGAGCCGTTAATTGGCCATAAGTTTATTTAAAAAACAATATTTCACATTATTTTTTTAGACTAGTTTTCATACATGTATATACTGTATATAATTCAGTAGCGAAGCGGTAAACCGGGTTAAGTCGATTTTTACTTTTGGCCATTTTTTGATGAATATCTCGGAATCTAAGAGAGATAGCAAAATTTTACTCTACTCTAGAGACGCGAAAAATTTCTTATTTTTCTTGGAATAATAAAGCTGAAATTTACAGTTTCCAGGGATTTTTCCATGAAATGGAAAATTTTCAATGAAAAAATTTCTTGGAAATTTTAGTGGAAATGTTAGAAATTTTCAAGGCTCTAACCGGATATTTCAATAGAAAATGTTCAACAGTGTAGGAGTTATTGATAATTACTTTCATTCAATTGTTTTATTGCTGCACGGAGTTGACCAAACAAGAATCCATTTCTATAGTATTTCATTCATCTCATTCTTCTTCCTCCGCCCGTCACCCCCCTCCCCCGCCCCTGCCCGTTTTACTCCACTGTACCTTATGTTATTTCGTATTTCATAATTTTTTCCAAAGTTCATCACTTAAAATGAAAAATTCGTCTTAACAAATCACCTTTTTCCAATTCTGCGCAGAATTTTATTAAAAATAAAAATAGTGAATTCAATGAACGAGTTTAGGCGTATGAAAAAATTGCAAAATTTTGTGATCAAAGGGAATGACATAAAATGATAACAATCGTTTGTCATTGATATCGCAAAATAAATTCTCAAGTGGAGTTTTCAAGTATGCGAACCGGTCTGTCCTGAAGTACTCAGTATTGTATCTGACGTAAACGATTATTTATCTCAATTTGTCACGTTCTGAGGGGGAGAGACAGTGGTGGGAAATATTTTGGTTTTGTTTGCGGTTTATATCCGACTCCCGTGGAACAGATTTCTCATTGATCTATTGACCCAAATAGCCAGATAGAGTCCAATCACTCTGTCCCGCAGGAAATGAATCAATAAATGAATTAGTCTGGAATCATCTTCGTTATTTTTTCCAATGCAGTCCACTCGTCCATTTGCTCCTTTTTCTCGTTCAAAAAACAGAACAGAGGCAGAAAAAATTTCGTAAACATTTCCAGGATTTTTTTAGAGAGATTCTCTCATTAATTCGTGATAGGATTTGTTAAATACCTCAGAAGACAAGATCCCTTTTCTCTCCATCATCAACAATTGATTTAAACACACTCCATTTACTGTGGCAACACGCGTCGACGTTGTGTCCATCCCTGAAATTAGCCACAGTGACACAGGCAGTTACCCTATGTGCCCGAAAGAACTCAAAGAGCCCCTTTCGACCCCCCTGATTGTGCCCTGGGAAAATCAACTGACGCGTAACTAACTGGTGTATCATTAATTCCAACGTGTATGTTTATATCGACATGGTTATGGGGATAATTCATGTCGTTATGGTATGGCCAATTTTCAAGGTGAATTATGCAGTTGACAAATAGATGAAAGGAGGGGGTGGAGATTTGGAGTGGAAGAAAAGTGATACAAAATATTCATTTGGTTTATTTGAATGAAATCAGAGACATTGACGTTCTCCCGTGAGAATAGTTTCTAAAATTAATTTATTGCATATTTCCTCATTCATTAGCCAACAATTAATTATCATTTTTTGAAAATGAATTTACTTTAATGTCATAATCTGTTTAAAGTGGACGTATTGAAGTTGATTATGATTTTTTAAACTGTTTTTGCTTCCGAGTCGAAGTCTTGTTTTTGACCGATTTTTCGATTTTTTAATTTTGATTGCAAATGGTCTAGAATGTTACGAAACGTGAAAAAATGATGTTTTTAGGATCAGATCTGTATGTATGTATCCGACTGAATATTCCAGAAATTAACCGATTCGCCAATGAACAAATACACAAATTTCAAGATTTTTCACTTGAAATTCCAAGAGTAATTTTCTAACAGTGTTCTTAAGAATCCATTTAGATAAAAATCAATCGTTTTACCGCTTTACTACTACTTTCTCACAAAAAAACTATCTTGTAATGATTTCGTACAACTCTTTTGGTTATCAACATAACTCAAGAAGCAATAGTCTAATACATTTTGTATTCAGTAATTTATTTTCTATGAAATGAGCAATTTCAAGGGGAAATGGCAAAAATATTTCTTGCAGATAAGAAAATGTCCTGCAGAAGCGGTCTTCTGACGATTTCTCCCAAAATTACTCCTTACTGAGATTAATTGCACACTCAATTACATTATCTCCACATTTTTTATTCACAAGATCTATGCGCGCGCTCTCGCGCGCGCTGATCTATTCATTTGTTGAAATGAAGAAATGGAATTCATTGAATTTCATTTTCTCATGAATACCTTATAAATATTGATAATGAATCAAAGAGAATTCGACTAATGATTGAAGTGAATAGCGAAGTAGAGTAAAAGAATCTATAAAGAATTTTTCATTTTCAATTAATTACCTTCAATTTTTTAAAATAATCGGTCTCCATAAAAGGACAGAATTTATTAATTTCACCGATAATATATATACATGTGAAATATATATATTACATATGACGTGAAAAAAAAATTTACCTCCGAAGAATTTGAAAATTCCGCGGGTTTTTTTTGTGAATAACTTCGTGTCACATATTGACCAATCAGAATTAAGGATTAGCGGTCAGGCAGTTTCGAGATATTGCGATATAAAACAACTTCACGTTTCGTTCATCTTTAGTAAATAGGATATTGGATACTGGAAATCTGAAGGGAATCCTCTTCTCATCTCCGCCTGAGCCTTGCGATGAATGCACAAAGTATTTGTCCAGCAAATTTTATTATAAAAAATCACAAATAGTAGAAAGTACCCCCGCAACAAGCAAACAGTGGAGACCACCAAGCCTATTTGGTACACGTGTCACGAGCGCGTTCAATCGTCACGAGAATCCGCCCAACCTTGCGACGAGTATTCAACAGCGAGGAGACACGCTTTCGACACGTGAGTCGAGGGGGTACGGGTACTTGCCACGACTTTGCCAAGCCCATAAGTGCCAGAAAGCAAGAAATACATTTTTTCCAGTGTTACGATTCGTCGAGGGCAATTGGCCGCAATTTAGGAGCAGTTGAGTGAGCAAAATCGGTTGGAAAATGGTTACATATCTTCACATATTCCCTTTCCACAAAAAATAAATAAAAACACGTCGCAAAGTGGAGTTGCAGGGAACTTTTGAAATCGAGAAAGAAAGAAGATTAACGATAGATTTTTCTTTGTATTTCCGGAAGTTCATCTGATTTTTTTCTATATATATATTTTTTTTTTTTGTTCCACATGTATACCCTCTCGGGTTTTTACATTTTGTTCCCTTCCCTATCTGCGTTACCATGGGCCGACTTACTTTATCCCCAGCTGCACCCCATTTGGGATTGGACTGCCAGGGAAACCATGGAAAACCTCAGTCGTGCAGCCGACCGATAATGCAGGGATTCCACTGTGTCCATTGGTCACACTGACTCAATGGGCACAGTGGTTCTCTACATTCGTGCCTAGCGACTGTAGTCCCACGCGGTTCGGTGTGCCCAAGCGGACACCCATCCAAGTACTGGGCAGACTGAACGCTGCTTAGCTTGGATGACCGCCGGAGCCACACACTCCCCGCGTGACCACTACAGCCACGATTTTTTTCTATATTTAAAACAACTACAATTCACCTATTTATCAATTTGAAAATTTTGTAAGTTATTCGTTAGAATTTAAATTATAATGTCCTCACAACCGACTGTAATGGTTAGGTGGGTGAGGTGTTGCTCCGGCGGACATCCAAGCTAAGCAGCGTTGAGCTGGGTTAGTACTACTTGGATGGGTGACCGCTTAGGAACACCTCGCTCGCACAAAAATTGCGGGCGGTAGGTACGGTGTAGCGGCCTAGTGTCTCCTCCATCTAGTCAGTGTGACAGATAGATATATTAGGGCACTGCACAATCGGCCGACTGTGCGACTGGGGTTTTACATGGTTTCCCGTGCAGTCCTAGCTCGAATGGGGCACAGCTAAGAGTAAGACGGCCATGATACCGCAGATAACAATAAGAGGAGAAGAAAGGAGGGAAGGAAGGCTAGAGGAGGGGTTTCAAATCGAGAATGACTTCGATAAAACCAATGAAACAGAAAAAATAAAAATAATATAACGTCCTCACACAATCGTTTGATAACAATGTTTTACGGAATTTTTACTGAACTGAGAGAAAATATTCCACGTGAGAATATTTGATGAAATGAACAGATTTACTTGAGGGAAATACACCAACTTGACAGAAGAAAATTTAATATTTTTCACAAAAATTAAATTTTTGTCGTAATCATCAGAAATATCCCTAAAAGAATTCACTGTTGACAGGAAAGACTATAATGTATTGTACGACAATTATTTAATCTGAGAGAACTCCACAGATTTATACCATTGAAAGAATACATTGACTAGGAAACAAATTTTTTTTTCTCCAAAAAAATTGTCCCCTCGAAATTATTTAGTTTTGCCAATAACAGATTTCCGAAAGAAAATTGCTGTTTCCTCTTGGAATTATCATTCGTTCCGTGCAAATCATAAATGTTTATTGGACAAAGATATATATTACTCAATAACATTGACTTGATAAATCCGGAAATGCATATTTTTGGGTGGAATTTTTTTTTTTCCTCAATAAGTTGATTCAACATGACGAAAGTTCACTTCAGGAGAGCATAATTTTTCGGCAGAACAAATTTTTTCTCTCAGCGTAAAATGCCCTCTCCATGCAGAGTAAATGCTAGAATATTCGTTCTCATCAAAATGATTCTTTTGCACCGAAAAAAAAAATTGCAAAACTGTTTGTTTTTCCCACAGATTAAAAGAACCTCAATTCAAACAAAAACTGTGGATTTACGGTAAACCATGTCCAAGTACTTCAAGGTAACCATGAGCATATTTGAGGAATAAATAATTTGGCAAACAAATTGATCCCTCAGGACTATAAACAGATACTTAGCGGCACGCGTTTATATCAAACAGCGGCGAAACATTTGTCCAAATCACTTGTGTATTTCCCCTCAGCGCATCGGACAGATATTCTCCGATGAGTGGAGGGGGGGGACCCCTACTGTGAGAACCCAGCCGGTAAGGGCCCGCGGCGTGAAATCTCTATTATGGGGTTCACTGGTTATACCCCCTACACCCTTGTTCCTGGTGATGACAGGGGGTACTTCTTGTGTTACTCAACTATCGGACGAGAGAGAGAAGAGGGATGAGTGTAATCGTGAATTAAGTGTTTGCACGGAAATCCGAACCACTTCAGGGAATCCGATTCAAGTCGTTTCCAATTATTTGGCTTCGGGTTAGATAATTAACTCGAGAATTTCCGTTCAAAAGGTGAATGAATGGCCGTGGAATTATGGCCACAGAAACATGTAAATGATGATGAGGAAGTTCTTATTTTTTGTTACAGAAGATTTTTTTTTATTTGGAACATTTGAACCTATTGCTCTATTTCGCTATAACACTGAGAGAAAAATGAACAACTTCTCAAACAAGTTTTGTTTGGGCCAACAAAATCGTTAGTTAAAAATTCAGTAGCGAAGCGGTAAACCGGGTCAAGTCGATTTTGACTTTTGACCAGTTTTTGATGAACATCTCGAAATCTAAGAGAGATAGCAAAATTTTGCTCATAACCTTTTTTATAACCCTCAATTGCCTGTACAAAAGAGTTCCTGACAAAATTTATTCTATCTCTTTTAGATTCCGAGATATCCGTCAAAAACTGGCCAGTAGTCAAAATCGGCTTGACGCGGTTTACCGCTTTGCTACACTGATAGAATAATTCATTTATTCCAAACGAGATTCGTTAACTATTAACGAATGGTAGAGTTGAATATGACCAAATGAATATTCGTTAATAGTTAACGAATGGTTCACTTGACTGGCGAAAGTCATGTCAAACAAGGCTCCTCAAATATATATTCGTTAACTATTAACGAATGAACCTCCAACCAAAATCCATTCGTTAACAATAACTAATCCGTTCTATCAGTGTACTGAATTACCAAAAAATTATCGTTTGGTTCGAATTTGAAAGTCTCAAACATGAATAATTGCTCTGCAGTTAGGGGCGGATCATTCATACAAGACGATGCCGTTTCAGGATAAAAATATCTTTTACAGAGGGAAGTTTATCAAGGAATATTTTGTCCCTAAGTTAAACGATTGTTGTCATGTAATTATTATTATTTCATTTAAGCATTCATTTTTAATCTGTGATGATTGAATAACCGAAACGACAAAATACACTGACAGAAAAAATTAATTTTATTAAGAGAATTTTATTTGAATCAACTATCATTTAGTTGTTAATTTTCAAATCAACATGATTTCATAGTGAATACTAGTTATCGTTTCTTGAGATACATTTGATTGGGAGAAATCGAACTTCTCTAGAATTGAAGGTCCTTTTATTTGCCGCAATAATGAGACTATTTGATTTTTTTCTACTCAAAAGCTTGCTAACTCAAGAAATTCGTTGATTTACGCAAAAATCAAAATTATTCTCATGACTAAATACGTTGTTATCTCAATCAACACGATCATACGTTGTTCCAAGTAAATTATAATTGAAGTGAGCATTTCGTATGGCGAGTCAGGATGAATACGCTGAGAGAAAAATATGATTCTTCTGACTATATTCCATCACCATCCAATTATAGTCAAAAAGTCCTCAACAATTTTTCATGGGTTACGGTAACTATGGCCGGAGAAGTAATTACTACAATGGAATGTAGTCATTATAACTATTTTATAGTTCTACTCACGATAGATTTGTCGTGGTTACTTTTGAACTTTGGTTAGTATAAGGATTGACGTAAGCATTTTTGGCGGGAGTTTTTCACAAGAGTAAATTTTTTTATGGTCAAATGCCATGAAACTTTGGCAAAACGTTATTTGAACCATTATAAGATGATCGATCTATCGCTTAGCTCTTTGTCATATTGTCGATATCAACTAAAACATAAAAAAACAAAAAAAGCGATATTGACAATATGACGAAGAGCTGAGCGATAGATCGATCATTTTATAATAGTTCAAATAACGTTTTTCCAAAGTTTCATGGCATTTGACCATAACAAAATTTACTCTTGTAAAAAAGATGCTTACGTCAATCCTTAACTGCATTTTGATTTTCAAAAATTACGCTTGTGAAGTTACTATAATGTTATGTGCACCATCCAAAAAAAATCGTATCGTTCACCAAAACTGCCTCAACTATTTTCTTATTGTAAATCGAACTTCAGATTTTTCTCTCAGTGTATTGTTACGCGAAAAAAGCGTTGAGGTTGTAGCAAGATGTCGTTGAGTTCAAAGAAGTTTACATTTCTTGACTAAAAAAATTGCATTAGTTTACAATAACAGAATCACGGATTACGGCAATTCTCCAGAAACTTGGATATCACAAATTTAGTTCAATGTGATGTACGGAAAGCTCAACTTAAACATCGGCTTCATTCGGGAAAACAACATTCAATTCATTCTCAATCTAATCATCTCCTAGGTACGAATTTTTGATCAATTCATGAAAGTAGAAAATTTCTCGACTGGAGATTATATTAGATTTAAAAAAATAGAACTTTTCAATTTTTGTGGTGAATACGTCTGACTCGACGCCAAGGACAGTTTTATTCAAGTAAATGTATCGCAAGAAGAAATAATTGATATTCACCCTAAGAAATAATTTATTTGAAATTGCTTCAATTACATAATATTTATTCCAAGAAAGAAACATTTCGATAAAAATAATTTTTTCTATCAGTGCATTTGACTCCACAATCCCATAACATTGACCTGTCCATAATATTCTCATCTCCGTCGGCCTCAAATTGACGTAAACAGGCCGAACTACCTCGCCAAATGGACACGAATATACCCATCCATTTACTGCAACTGTCGTAAACTGCTCTGGGAGAATTAGCACACCGAACCGTCATTCATCCCTTCGATACCTGACCGACCAGTAACTCAGCTCAGGTGTCTATTAATTTATTAATAAAGATACAAATGCGTGAAAACGGTGGAAAGCCCGATATATTCGCTGAAAATATACAGAATAGCCTGCCAGCACCTCTCTCACTCTCTCTGTCTCTCGAGTCTTTATGGGTGGAGTGTGCTTGTGACGTGAATTATTAGCCCTCGGGAGGGTGAACGTTTATACCGAGAACTGAAACGATCGCCAGGGGGTTGTGCGGGCGTGGCTTCAACACTGGAGTGAGCGGGGGTGGCAACAGGCGTGGCATCTGCAGTCGTTCTATTAACTGAAATATCATTTTTATTGTTGGATAAATATTTAGATATTGCTCGGGTCCATTGTCACTTGCCATTGTAAGTCTCATTTTACTTTTATATCAGAGTCAATTTTTCTGATGTGAACACACTGAGAGAAAAACCTGAAGTTCGATTTACAATAAGAACATAGTTGAGGCAGTTTTGGTGAACTATACGATTTTTTTTTGTATGCGGCTCATCACATTATAGTAAGTTCACAAGGGTAATTTTTGCAAATCAAAATGCAGTTAAACTAACCAAAGTTCAAAAGTAACCACGACAAATCTATCGTGAGGAGAACTATAAAATAGTTGCAATGACTACATTCCATTGTAGTAATTACTTCTCCGGCCATAGTTACCGTAACCCATGAAAAATTGTTGAGAACTTTTTGACTATAATTCGATGGTGATGGAATATAGTCAGAAGAATCATATTTTTCTCTCAGTGCAGGAAGAGAAGAAAATGGGTATTGTATTTGGAGGTATAAGTGGTAATTGCATTATTTTTCGAGGTGTTGTTGATTTTATTTGCGAATAGACCATATTGTTTCTCAAGAGTAATTTTTTTGGGATTCTGCAAACGACAGGATACATCCACTTTATTTTTGGAAATGTCGTCGGAAACTCTTCAAGTCACAATGGCTATGAGGAAGATGTTGAATCTGTAGTGAGTTCATAATATCAAGTGATACACTCGTTTTCTGTTCAATTACTCACGTTTTTTTCAACCCTAGTGAATTTCAGAATTTTTGCCTTTTTATTAAAATTAAAAAATAATTATGTTGATGTGGAATGCAGAGGTGACAGTATGCAGTGCTCATTATTAGAATTTTTTCAGATCCACGGATCACCTTTGAATATAACTTGTAATAGCAGAAAAACAGTGACTACAAAAAAATATTGGAATGATTAAATCCTACATAAAAAAATTGGCGTTACCTTTTTGCCAGCAATCTATTTCCCCAGGGATACGTTTCAACCCCTGAACAAGAATAATTTTTTCTTCAGATCCTAGATTAGACCAATCTTTTTAATATATTTTGTTTAAAAAAAATTTTTAATTATTCTTTTTCGAAAAAAATAGAAAAAACGATTTGTATAATCTAGAATCTACTGCAAAGATTAACTACTGAATGGACTCTGTTCTAGATACTTCATGCAGCAGTCCACCTATCTTGCGACATGAAGCAACTGTTTAGTATAAAATAAAACTCTAGCTGTAATAAGTCATGACAGAAATGTGGCATCAAACTATATGTTCCTTTGATTGTTCATTGTTACTTTCATTATTTTCAAAAATAAATGAAACAATAAAAAATACAATTAACCAATAACTTAATTAGTGATTCAAATTAGTGATTTAATTAGTGGTTTTTTTCTGGTGAGTTAAATTTTGAAGAGAATGAATTAATTTTTTATTTTTCTGAGAAGTTCCCAAAATTCTCCTTTTAATTCTACACTGAGAAAAAAAATTACTTTTGCCAAGTAAATTTACTAATTACGAAAAAATCCACACACTGAAAAAAAACACAAATGCAAATATTCATATACATTCATTTGTGGCAAATAAATTTACTCGGCAGAAGTAATTTTTTTTCTCAGTTTACGATATTCCAAAAAAAAAATTCTCAAAATTGAAAAGCCTCCTCCTATTCCACCCGTCCACAACTAAATAGTACAACAATCATAATGAATGAATCTCATCAATCCATTAATCGCATCCATTCTCCTTATTCGTTCTATTTCACAATTTTCGAATTTGCCAACAAATATTCGGATGAAAAAGCTCAAATGCAATTAAATTTGATTGATATATGGAGTTTCGCGGAACATTTTTGTTTCAGTGAACAATGAGTTTTTTATTTTCCGACGGAAAAATATTATATTCTTTTTCTCTCTATCCTTGGCTCACCCGTTTGTACAGTGGTAATGGGCTGTCAGACGCAGACCCGGGCTGCTCGTTGCCTTATATACCGACACCATTCCACTCGTCCAGCCACCCTGTACCGTTTCGGGTGCTCGGACCAACCGTTACGTCACTCGACTCTGTCTCTATCCCTTTGTGATTTAAAATTTGAATCATAGGTTGAAAAGAAAAATTTCCATTCACTTTTTCCATTTTTTTTCTGCAAATTCAGCGATAATCGTTCGACTGTATTTGATTTATTGGAGAAATTGAGCGCCGATAACTCCTGTAAAACCAATCAGAATATGGAAATAATGAGAAGTGATTCAATTATTCATAATCAAAACTGAAGAAAACAGAATAATAATTCTTAAGAATTCGACAAAGTAAAAGAAAATGGAGATACGTTCTCCATTCGTCCTCACCCGCATCTTCTCCTCCTTCTTCTCCTTCCATCCCAGATGTGATCAATACTCCGAGATCAATACCGGAGAATGGTAGGGGTTACTGTTCTTACTCCAGAAATTGAATTCAACGTCAGCAAAGTTTTATTCCGTATGTTTTTATCGCTATAATTTTTTTCCAGCTTGTTTCAGCATTAAATTTGTTTATAGAATCATAGAAGTACTTTTGGACATTTCCCCACGTTTTATTTAGAAATGAGTGAATGAAGCGAGCTAAACGATGGAAGAATAGTTATATTTCTGATTTAGAGGGGTAAAATAAAGAGAGAGAAATTAGGGGAAAATTAGCGAAAAAGTTGAGTAATTGTGGCGCGATATTTCGTTCCGACTCTTTTTACTCTATTTCAAAGGAAGAAATGCAAGGCGGACGGTGAATTTTCGCTACTTGTTTAAAAAACTACTGATTGTCAGGTCATTTATTCTGGAGTTGCAAAATTAATCCGGAATTTTATGATGGAGAATGCAAGGGTTAGTGTTCATACTACAGAAATTGAATTTAACGTCGGCAAAGTTTTATTCCGTATGTTTTTATCGCTATAATTTTTTTCCAGCTTGTTTCAGCACTAAATTTGTTTATAGAACCATAAAAGTAGTTTTGGACATTTATCCACGTTTTATTTAGAAATGAGTGAATGAAGCGAATTAATTGTCGGAGGAGTGGTTATATTTCTGACTTAGAGGGGTAAAATAAAGAGAAAAAAGTTGGAAAATTACTGACAAAGTCAAGTAATCGTGGAGCGAAATTTCGTTCCGGCTTTTTTCGACTTTATTTCGACGGAAGAAATGCAAAGCGGACGGTGATTTTTCACTACCTACTTGGTTAAAAAAACTACTGATTGTCAGGTAATGTGTTCTGGACTGACAAAATTGATCCGGAATTTTATGATGGAGGATGGCAAGAGTTATTGTTCATACTCCAGAAATTGAATTCAACGCTTGTAAAGTTTTATTCCGTATGTTTTTATTGGCATAATTTTTTGTAGCTTTTTTCAGCATTAAAATTATTTAAAGAAACCTAAAAGTAGTTTTGAACATTTATTCGCGTTTTATTTAAAAATGAGTGGAATGAAACGAATTAACCGACGGAAGAATAGTTATATTTCGTCATAATATCACAAAACTAATCTCTTTCGCCAAATGTCTCATCTCTTGAGGATAAATTTCTTGGGATAAGAATTTCGGACTATGTGTCAGAGAATGTCAGATTTCGGTGAAGTGTTCATGATTTAAACATGAACATGGTACAGTGAGAATTTCTTACCACAAGAAATCGGTTTTTTCGTGTCAGAAGATGAGAAAATGACAAATAACATTAAAAGCTTCGATTTGGAGAATCATGAATCAGAGAGTTTCTTATTGAATGAATATACTCTCTGTATATGCAGAGGAAAACCTCTAGATATTAAAATAGTATATTTCGATACAAGTGCGACGAGTTAAAACACCCCGTCGCACGTGTATCCGAACTATATTTTTTGTTAGTGATGTTACGTTCAACGAGTGCCGGACTGTGCCATTTTTCGTTTACTAGTAAACGAAAAGGCACTTTTCGACACGAGCTGAACGTAGCAGCAGTGAAAATTAGTATATTTCGTTACGAGTGCGGAAAAGAGTTTTTTGGCTCGTGGGAGGTTTATAGCACGAGCCGAAGGCGAGTAATATAATCCCACGAGACAAACAACACTTTTCCCACGAGTATCGAACGATATTTTTCATCACAATGTGCGGAAAAGGGACGTTTTAGGCACGCGAAGCGTGCCTAAAAAGTTACTTTTTCGCACAGCGTGATGAAATAGTATATTTCGTAACGAGTGCAAAAAAGTGTTTTTTGGCTCGCCTTCGGCTCGTGATATAATCCCACGAGCTAAAAAACATTTTTTCACGAGTTACGAACAATATTTTTCATCACAATGTGGCGGAAATTGAACTTTTAGGCACGCGGAGCGTGCCGAAAAGTTCACTTTTTGTCATAGCGTGATGAAAAAAATATAACCGTCGCTTACGCTCAATGGCGTTGAGTTCGAAGGGAAGCAGCATCTTCTTTTCCTTCTGTCAAACTATTCTTGTCTTTGAACAAATATTATCTCATTTCGAAAAAAGACATCATCTTTTCATTCAGTAACTTTCTTCTTAGCCCGAAGAGCACCGATTTCTTGTCTGCAACGTACCATAAATTGATCAAATATTTATGCAATGTTTTTCGCTCAAGAAATCAGTAGCGAACTGGTAAAACGAAGTCGACTTATCTACCAGTTGAGTTATTGACAAATATTCCCGAATCTACGAGAGATAGCGAAATTTTCAAAATTACATTATTTGTAGCTCTCAATCGGCTCTACAAAAAACGTTATAACAAAAAAATTGCTATCTCCCTTAGATTCCGAGATATTCATTGAAAACTGGTCAATAGTCAAAATTGACTTGTACCGTTTTACCATTTATCTACTAAAATAATTTTTGTGAATTTATGTCGATTTTTCTCTTAGTGCATGAGGGAATATTTGAAATGAAACTGTCGGACAGCCTCAAATACTGATCTCTGATTGGTCGCCATCCGATTGGGAAAAATAATCCATAAAATTATTTCATATAGAGGAGGGTGGGGTAAAATGGACAGTTTTGATTTTTTTTAATGTTCATGACGTGCTGAATTGTTCATGAAATGGAATAATTTTATTCTTCAATTGAAACGACAATTCTTCCCCTTTGGAATGAGCTTTGACTGAGCTCAATTGATAAATCTCTTTTTGACTTCTGAATATTTTTAAAAAAGTAAAAAGTGTCCATTTTACCCCACCCACCCCTATGTAATTTTATGCAATTTTTTTATACGTGAGTAGGCCATAGACTCGTTTTACAGCTTCTACCGCTTAATTGTTTAAATCTCCTTCACCAATGTTCTTCAAAACTTTACTTCTCATTTTCATCCCTTATCCGTCAAATTTATGACCCATGGTTGATAACGTAGTTCCCCTCTCACCGACAGCCTCTCCTGAACTGTCGCCCCGCAGCGCCTTTGTATTCATCATGGCGTCCGGGGGTTAGTGATCAATTGAAATAACCCAAATATTAATTCTTCCAAGCCAGCAGTGACCAATAAACGACTAAAAATCCGCGAGAAACCTCCACCAACTCCTCAAAACTAATACTGCAGGCACCAAACTTCTGATAAGTGCAAAAAACCATTGAAAATCGTTTTATTTTCTCCCCTCGTGGGCCCCGCGTTTGACAGTTCAAGTGCACCCCTTTTTTTCTTATTCAAAAAGCTGAAAGATGAATTCTTGCGAGGAACCGGAGAGTCCAGTGTGCGATACACTGGACCTCAGTGGCCAGGGACTGAAGAAATTGAGTCGGTGTCCCTCAGATGCGGATATCAACACTCTGATTGTTGATGATAATGAACTGCAGCGTCTTGACAATCTCGACAGTTATCACAGAATCACTAAGGTAGAGCATTATTTTTAGAATATTATTTAGGCTATGGAAGTCTAGCCATTAAGGAATAAGAAGAAGAAGAAGAATTATTTAGGCTAATTCGCTGGTTGCTTGGCACATCACGTACGTAATTAAAGCCCAAGAATTTTCGTGAACAATGAGGGGAAAACATTGAGGTACGCATGGAGTAAATCATTTTTCAATGATCCGCGAATGCTTTGGAGATATCTGAAAAATAGATGGACGTAGAGGAAAATTTCAAATTTTATTTTGAAGCCAATTAAATTGTATTGGAAATGGGTTTAAATTTTTTTGTGTTCTTCATCTGGGGGATGATTAGAGAATTGAGAGAGAATGAGAAATGAATGAGGTTGAAGTTCTTTTGACAATTTCAGACTTCGTCTTTGAATTCCTTTTGACAATTTATTCGTAAGTGACATAATTAGAAAATTGAAGAGGAAAGGGGATGAGTGTGACGAACATTTTTGCAAATATTCGAGGAAGGGAGAGATCCACTGCGATATATTGATTGACATTTTTGGGGATTAAATCTACAGAAGAGGTCTCCTGGTAATTTTACCTACACGTATGAAAAAATCGTATAGAAATTTTCTATACGAATTGCGTATAGAATTTCTATAAGATTTTCGTAGGAGAGGGTGGGGTAAAATGGATACTTCAGACTTTCATAAAATTATTCATAACTCAGAAATAAGTTTATCAATTGAGCTCAGTTTAGGCTCGTCACAAAGGGAAAGAATTGTTCTTTGTATTGAAAAAAAAAATTATTACATTTTATCCACGTTTCATCCTCTCATTATTATTTCAAAAAAAGTCAAAAGTGTCCGTTTTACCCCAACCACCCCTATATGATAATCGGATATTTCTATACGGATATTTTTTATACAAATTATTTCTACATGATTTCTAAAGGTTTGATCCTATGCGACCCACTGCCACATGTAGAAAAACATTTCGTGTGGAGTTGCGACATTTCTCTACGTTTTTCTCTAGAGCGTTTAGACATCTTTCGTATGAATACAAAAATTTATGTAAATATTTATGTATAGAAATAATTCGTATGGAAAATATTCGTATAGAAATATTCGAATATCATATACGGAAATCCTAGAAAATTTCTATACGATTTTTTCATACGTGTAGCGTTGAGATAATTAGAAAATCAAATGAATGAAATGAGAAAAGAATGAGTTTCAAGAAAATGTCATAAGATTTTAACGATTTCTTTGAACTCTTAAGTAATAAGTAATAAACAATAAATAAATGAATTAAGTAATAAACAATACGTTTTTGTTAGTAGGGGAAGAGATTACTTTCTAAATTTCTTTTGACAATTTCAACTAAATTCATTCATTATCAAGATAATTAGACAATTGACAACGAAAGAGGTCGAGCATTTCTGTAAATATTCGAGGGAGGGAGAGATCCAGTAAGATATATTGATAGACATTTTTAGAGATTAAATCTACCGAAGCGATGGTTGCCTGCTAATATTTCCGACTATTGAGATAATTAGAGGATAAAACGAATATAATGAGGAGAAAATCAGTTTCAAGAGTGTTTTTGGAATTATCTTGGGAAGGAAAAGGTTCAAGGAAAACTGTCCACAGACCAGTTCTTTAGAGGAAGAAACGACGTATGAAATCTCTTGATAATTTCAGCTAGGTTTACTCATTGTCTAGACAATTTGAAAATTTGAGAATTTAAGCAGAGAATAGTTTGAGGAGAGAATAAGTGTGAGGGACATTTCAAAAATATCTACGAAAGGGAGAGATTCGCAAGGAAATATTGAGAGACTTGTTTTGTGGAGGAAATTCTCCTGCAAAGTCTCCAGATAATTTGCTATTAGTACTGAGATAATTAGAGAATGAAGGCGATTTCACGGGAAATTTCAAATACCACAAAAAGTCGATGTCCATTAACTATTAAATGGATAGTTTCAGAACAATTGGGCGTATTGAATTTTTCATTTTTACTTCTGTTCCAAATTTGTTCTTAAATTTCACTCAGATTTGTCTAAAGAGAATTGATGAAATGAATCAATAAACATTGACGTTTCATTGCAGTTGTCAATAGTGAGAAATCAATTACTGCGAATGTATGGAGTCTCCAAGTTGCACAATTTGGTGACCTTGAACCTGGCGAACAATGGGATATTGACGATAGAAGGCATTAAGGATATGCCGAATTTAACTACTCTGTGTTTGGCAGGGAATAATGTCAAGGTAATTATTTTGCCGACTCATTTCCCTTCAGCGATGAATTGTGGCTCTTAAATATTTCTTTGGGGATGAATTGAGTTTCTCAAACGTTATTTTTCTTTTAGTCCATCGAACATCTTCACACCAACACGAAGCTAGAGCATCTGGACCTGTCTGAGAACAGCATAAGTCACGTATCTGATATTTCTTACCTGAGAAACTTGAAGGTATTTTTCCCTTTATTTTTTACTTCAAATACTAATCGTTTTTTCATAGAAAACTTTGATAACAGACAAGCTTATGAATATAAAAAATCCACATCCATTTATATTTTTCTACGATTGAGCTATCGATATTCAGTAGTGAAGCAGTAAAATGGGTCAGGCTAGGTATACAATCTGTGTTAATTACGTGATTATCTCAGAACGAGGGGTTTGATGAGGAAATATCACTCATTATAAGAATAATTCGACATTTTACAGATAATAAATGGAAATAATTCCAATTATTATAAAGAAAATCATAGATTTTGAGGTAGAACGGCAGAAGAGCTTCATTAAGTGCCTAGTTTCCCACAAAATTGTGTCCTAATAATGTCTCATTTTTTTATTACCGAGATAACTCAATGACGAACAATCGAAATAAAGTCATTCAATTCGAAAATAAGATCCTAGTTAATTACGTGATTATGCACTAAATGCATAATTCTACAAAAAAATGTAAAAATACTTTTTATGGAAAAATCATGGAATTTTCTACGAACAATGGTCCTCTGGGATTCCTTCTTAACACCACTCATTATAATTCAATAATTACCCAATGCAATTAGCTATTTAACTTAGAATGTGACTTTCAAAAATCGAAATGTTCTTTATGTTTTAAATAACGAAAAAAGGGAAAAGAGGGGATAGACAAACAAATTCTTTCACTAATTGTCAACGATTCGAAACCCTAAAGTATTCTTCATCCCGGCCTTTATTTTTCTTCTAAAATAAATACTAATACAAAACCATTCGATATTCCAATCTATTGCAAGATCTAAACATTTTTTAATGAAGAATACCTTATGTTTAAGCGATTAGTTTTTACGGGTTCTGCTAAAAATAATTCAACTAAAAAAATGTCAATAATCTGACAGTAAACAAAACGACTTTTTAACAAATTAACTGAAGAACAGCCAACTTTAGCCGAAAATGTCACAAACTAAATAATAATAATTACAAATAATTGCTATGAGTTCTGTAGATTCGAGAATCACTTATCTCAAATGTACACAGAGAAATAGTTTATTTTAAATCAATAAAAGACTTTATCAAATTAATTCGTAATACAGCTTTTATTCGAACTTGAACTTGATTGTTATTTCCATCTTATTTAACATAGAATGAACAGGCTTTTCAAAATGAGAAAAACTTTTCTTGATCTAAATACTGACTTTATTAGTTAAAAATTAATTAACATGTAATAATCCTATTCAGAACAACTAAAACGTTTATTTCTGATGGATTAAATAATAATTTGTTTTGAAAGAATCATTTGAATAGAAAAACGAAGAGTATATTTTCAAACAAAGAATTTTATTTCATTCAATTTTGTCATTCCTCTGAGTACAGGAGTGACTGGCTAACAATTCCAAAATTTCTCTCTTTGTTAATTACAAAATTCTCCACAAAAGAAATTTATTTCACAAGCCATTTATTTCCCTGATGATTCAACAGCCGGACTCGACAAACGCATTCAACCCCTCCTACCACTTGAAAATGTTTCAGGAATTATTTCTGCACAACAATCGCATAATAACCCTGCGCCAATGCGAGAGGTACCTCCCAACATCCTTGGAGACTCTGACCCTCGCAAACAACAACATAACAGATCTCAACGAGATGTCCCACCTCGGAAGTCTCACAAACCTCATAAACTTCTCGATAGCCAACAACCCCTGCGTCAGTGCCACTGGCAACAGTATGTATCCTTTTTTTTCAACGAAAGTTCCAACAAAAATCCTGATAAATCATTATTAGAGCAGTGCTGTAGTCCACTAGGCCAGGCAATACTGCTGACTAGTACTCAGAACACTGAATCATTGATCACGATCAATACCACTCTAGCCACCACGATTAGATAAAAACAAAAACAACAGAAATAATAGAATAGTTTAATTCTTAACAACTAGCACGTAGTGGATTCGACTACCGACCGTTCGTTATTAATTGGTGTATGAGTCTCAAATCAATCGATGGATATCCAGTTGATCCGATTGAAAGGTAAGTAGTCAGTAACGATGGGAGAGTCATCGAGAACTCCAGAACAAGTCAGTGGTGAAGTGATAATATGAGAAATGTAAGAGCTTTGTCATTTTGGTAGTTATGGGGACGATGAAGGTTTTCATAGGAAAATGAGAGATCTTTTTTATAGCCAAAAAAATCCTACTAAAAAGTCGTGCGATACTTTTGTTTGGAATTCGCATTATGGAGATGTAGTTATTGATGTTGAGGATCAAACACATTGGTTTGGATGTAAAGTCTTTATTGGTGATGACAGAATAAATTTCGGACAAGTGGGAAATTGCTTTCGTCACAGCATAGTGAATATATTTTTGCTAATAAATTAGTAATTTGCTTCTGAATGGGATTTGTATGATGATATATTTATAATTGAATTCAATAATTCATTGCTGACCTTAAATTAATTAGACCTTAAATTTCCTATTCCAAAAATAGTCTTTTGGCATTGTTCTGGCATTACTCATTAACGAGATAATTTGACCTTTAGTAATCAATACTAATCATCGATTCAAATTTGTCCCCTTATCGCTTCTCCACTGAAATCAATCGTGAAAGGAATTAATTCAGGAAATTTCAATTACCTTTACCCTAACAAACAATTCGGAAAAAATTATCAGCCTCAAGGCGGAGTGGCTGTACTCCCAGGGACGAGGTAGACAATTCCGAGTGGGTGAGCATTCCCAATTGGCCCAGTACCTGGCCTCGGTGTGTCCCTTATCAGGTGAATGTCTCGAGAATGAAACCGACAGGAAGTTGAGATTAATTCTCAGCAAAGCGCAGCATCATCAGCAACAGTTGAGCCAGCAAGGGGACACCGTCAATGTTCACGGTATGAGTGCCTCCCCAGCTGCCAGGAGGAGGCTGGGGGGTAGTCGCACGAGCTCCCCTCGACGTCCAAGTAAGTTAAAGGGAATAAGCAAAATTATTTTCGATGGATTAATTCTTCAGTGAAGTGGAAAACAGTTGGATATTTAATGGGGGAATTAGATCAGGAATGAATATGGATGTGAATGAATTATATCTGGAATGAATCCCTCTAAAAGAAATTGTTGAAAGATATTTTTTATGAGGAATTTCTTCAGCTTCGAAAATGTCTTCTGGCAATTTGGGACCAAATAAGTCATTATCGAGATAAATGAACAAAATCAATTTGCAAATTATTTTGAAAATAATTCTGAGGCGATGTAAAAATGGAAAAACAAATTTTTTCTCAATAATTTAAAATGATTTTTTTGTAGGGAATTTTATCTTGTTTTGCTTTTTTTTTGCAAATCCACATATTACACAAAAGTTCTATCTTATGGTCCTTAAAATTGTCTGTCAAAATATGTTTCTCTTTAAATCCACTAGGTTTTACGATATTCGCGGAATACTTTGTGACTCGCTCAGGATGAAATTGTTAGAAAGTATTTTTATCAAGAATTCCATCACATTAAAAAATGTCTATTAGATTTTAATCCCTCAAGTAGAAATTGTCAAAAAATATTGTCTGAAGATTTTTTTCAACTTTAAAAATGTCTTCTGGTAATTTGCAATCAAATAAGTCATTCTCAAGATAAATGAACAAAATCAATTTGCAAATTATTTTGAAAATAATTCTGAGGCTGGCGGTCGATGTAAAAATGGAAAAAGAAATTTTTTCTCAATAATTTCATTTTTTTTCTGATTTTTTTTTTTGAAATTCACCTATTACACAAAAGATCTATCTTGCAGTCCTTAAAATTTTCTATAAAAAAGATACCTTCTTGTGAATCTACTAGCTTCCAAGATATTAAAACAGTAATCAGTTAAATTACGGACTATCTCCTGTTATCTGTCACTTCACTGCAGAATTCTAAAATAATTCTTGAAAAAGTGACGAAAGATTCACTTTTTTGGGGCTAATAGGTCTGTCTCCTCCTTCGTCTAATATTGATGGCTTCTTTCTGTGTATAAAATTATAAATTTTCTCCAGTTTTCCCTTTGTGGTCATTTCAAGAAGATAAATACTATACACCAAAATTAAACGAGAAAAAATACTGCTCCTGTCCATCACCTTCGAAAGGTACCACATCTCGATATGAAAAAAAAAAATTGAATTTATCGTTGTCAATCAATACTTCCTTTGTATTTATTTCAATGTTCTATTAATTATGAATTTCATTAATTATCAATTATTCGCATAAGAGAGGATTAATTATTGCCGAAATAGTGTAGCAGTATAAACCCTGCTTTCTTCGGCTTCTAGACACTAAAATTATTAATTAAAATAATACAACAGGTAGAGGATTAATCAGTTAATTCCTATTTTGTATCAGAGTTGGGTAGACTAGTACTGTTATCATTTTTCATAAGCTTAAATTGATTAATAATTTTTAATTTGCACGCTTTCATTGCGTTACAACAAATTCCGATGTCTTCCATGCACATTTTCACTAATATCGAGTTGAACCTCAATATTCAACGCTGAATTAGCTTCAATCCATTTAGGTGTCACGAGAAATTCCATGAGGATGAGATCGCCTGACAGGATGGTCGCCAGTTGCCACACCGAGACGATGGTCTCCTCTTGTCATGGGACATTGGAGAGTCATGAGCCACTCATGACGCAGAGTCTGGATCCTAATATGCTGTGCAATACTTTCAACAGTAAACTCAGGGAGTCAGGGCTTCAGGATGTTGAAGGTGAGGACTTTTAGTTCTTGAAGGATAAAGGAAATTTTTACGAGACTTTAACTTCGATTTTAACTTTTTTTCTTTCAAATTGTTCCTTAGATTCCATAGAATAAAACTTGGTATTTTCCTTTCATTGCCTTTCATTAAATTTTCACGAGACCATAAATTCATTATTCGATATCAATCGAGATAGCAACATGACTCATAACAATTTCATGATGAGATTGATGAGTTGTTAGCTGTTGAGGTAAATGTACCTATGCTCGTTCAGATGTAGTGAGCTATCACATTTTAATCATTTCGGCAGCCTCAAGAGTCTATCAAGAGTGAAATAGGATTGAAGTTATTATTTTACTTACCAAGAAAAGTTATAGGCACCAATGAATAGTGATTTATTGAAGAATAAGAGAGAAAAATTCCATCAACGTCAACTGGTGCTACGACAGAGTAAATTCTTAACCCGCAAGTTAGGAAACTCACAATTTTAAAATGTCGATCTCTCCGTTATAATGGTGAAATGGGATTAAAAATCCCTTGACTGAGGTTTCCAATGGTTACAAAACAATAAAAATGCATAAATTATAGTAATATCTTAATATTTCACAGAAAATTTTTCGATTTTAACTTTATTCTTTCAAATTGTTCGTTAGATTCCATCGATTAAAACTTGGTATTTTTTTCATTATCTCGAATAGATCACGAAAAAATTAATTGTTTCCATTTTTGCATACCAGATGTAAATAATTATTTGAGCACTTGATTTTTCATCAACCTCGTCATTTCTCAGTATCAAACACCTTTCATTTACTCTTTCAACTCTTCCTCCCTCCCCCTAAAATCATCTCAATTTCCACCGATAAAATTACCTCCAGTTTCTTCCTCCATCATTCATCCCCAAGAGAATCTCAATGTTCAAACAAAGTATGAATCTACAAATAGTTCATCAACGCAACCTCACCCCCGAAATCTTTCCTCTTCTTGCAGAAACATCGAGTCCCCTCCAAGCAGCCACAAAACTCGTCCCAGTCCCCGAATCCCTGATGAGTCCAGACTTCCGTCCGCCCTCTGGCCTCTCCCGAATCCTCCCAAAAACCCCCCCAAGCCGTCTCTCCTCTCCCATTCAGACAACGATCCCTGCCAAGCCCTCTGATCCCTCCAAGTCCCACCCCATAATTAACACCACCACTCCCTCAAAATTCTCCACCCTCATCCACAAATCGACCCCCTCCAATCCCCCGAAGTCCAACATAGCAAAGCCCATTCATCCCCCCGCCAACGGGAAGTGTCCTCAATCAGTAAAAATCAACAACTACGTGCAATCGAAGACGATGACACCGAGGAGATCCCTGAAGAACTCCCCGAACCTTCCCCGAGCGAAACCCAAGCCCCAGAATGACAAAACGATAAAGCAACAGGCGAATGGTTCAAAAAAACCGAAGGAGGACGAGAATATTCCATCGAGCGACGAAGACAGTGAATTCTGTCAGGCGAAACTGGACGGAATTCGTCATCGGGCGATCCAACGACGTCAGGAGGACACGAATAAGTCGGAAGACCAGACGGAGAAGGCGGCCCTGTTGATCCAGAGGATCTGGAGGGGGTACCACACGAGAAATCTAAATAAAAAAGCCACGAATGTGCTGAAGACGATAGAGATGATGAGGACAAACAAGTACATACAGAAACTCTCGAGTGACATGGAGGCGACGAGAACGGCTTTGGAGAGCGAACACAAGCTGCAGTTACTCCAGATGCAGGTGAGGAGTCTATAGTATATGGTGCACCAAGCACGAAAAGTCATGTTCTCCTTGCCAAAAGTGCGCATGCTATTTTTTGACACGCCTGCAAAAGAACGTTTGTATTTTATTTTCTGACGAGCGGGGGAAATGTAAATACTTTCCGCTCGTTTGGCAATTTTTCTATAGTTTTGTTCTCCGTGTTGGCAACAATTGAATAATTTACAAAATGCTCAAGGAGCATCGCATAAAGATTTAACTGTTCACCTAATCATTTGCCTTCTTTTTCTTATTCTTATTTTTCAAATGCACGTTTATGAAGAAACTAAAGACATGGTCGCAATCGGGCGGTCGCGGATTGTCTGAGATATACACAGAAAACCTAAACGTAAATTACGTTTAAGAAATTGTCTTTTTCCTCACGCTGTGTGAAAAAGTAACTTTTTAGGCACGCGTGCCTAAAACGTCCCTTTTCCACACATTGTGATGAAAAATATCATTCGATACTCGTGGGAAAAGTGTTTTTTGGCTCGTGGGATTATATCACTCGCCTTCGGCTCGTACTATAAACCTCCCACGAGTCAAAAAACTTTTTTCCGCACTCGTAACGAAATACACTATTATGCTTTCTGAAGCGTATTTAGTGCTTGACGTTAAAGCATAAATTACGCTTAAATTCGTCGTAAATTATGATTACGTTAATGTAATTTACAGTTTCTCATTCGTAAATTACGATGATTTTCCCCATTCCGCATTTACTTCTCCGTAACTAACGACGAAGAAAAAAATAGTATATTTCATTGCGAGTGCGGAAAAGAGTTTTTTCTTCATTTTTCATTTTTACTCGCCTTCGGCTCGTGCTATAAACCTCCCACGAGCCAAAAAACACTTTTCCCACGAGTATCGAACACAATGTGTGGAAAAGGGACGTTTCATTAAATTTACTTTTTCGCACAGCGTGATGAAAAAGTTATTTCAAACGTAAAATAATGGGATATTCTGAAACATGAAATACGCTTAATGAAACTTAAGAGACGTATTTTGGGGCTAATTTCCGTTGTTATTTTGACCCTAAAATACAACTTTTTAAAGCCTAAATTCCCAATTTCATGATGGAAAAAACCACCAGACATATTCGTGTTAAGTGTAAATTACGTTTAGCAAACTATAAATTACGCTCAGCAAAACGTAATTTACGTTTAGGTTTTTCTGAGTGTAATATATAAGGAGTCCATATTTGTCATAACTTGAGACTGAGGAGAGCGGGTCTAAAAATTCCAAAAAACGAGTGACATAATATGTGCATCTCCCATCAATCAATATTAGTACATTAGAGCACTAGGGCACTAAGTTCGTTTTCAACGAATGTGAATACAGACCTCGCCTTCGGCTCGGCCTGTAACCTTCACATTAGTTGAAAACGAAGTTTGTGCCCGAGTGGTCTATAATATTTTTCATCACACTGTGACGAAAAGTGAACTTTTCGGCACGCTCCGCGTGCCTAAAAGTCCAATTTCCGCCATATTGTGATGAAAAATATTGTTCCTAACTCGTAAAAAAATGTTTTTTAGCTCGTGGGATTATATCACTCGCCAAAAAACACTTTTTTGCACTCGTTACGAAATATACTATTATGTCTTGCGACCGTAAACCGCGTTTGAATCGAGCGGAGCGAGGTTAGAAACGCGGTTTATCGGTCGCCGTGACATAAAGTATATTTCGATACAAGTACGTAAAAGTGTATTTTTTACCCCTCGGAAAAGTGTAGCGCTGCCCTTCCAAGGTTTAAAGAACAGATTTCGCACGAGTGTCGAAACCCTATTTTCATCACTATATGTGAAAAATTTTCATCGCTTTGCACACAAGTGATGAAAAATTATCCATCCCTTGGAAATCGAAGATTAACTTTTCCCGTTTCCCAGGCGATCAACGCTCTCTGGAAGAAAGTAGTGAGCCTTCAACCCGGTAGAGACGAGGACTCCAATGCGGACGTCGTAACAAACCTAGCGCAGACCTGCAACTTGCTTCACACTCAAGTGCAGCAGCTGCAGGACTCGATGAGCGAGATCAAGAGGTGCATGTCCCACATGCAGCCCAGAGCTGGGGTGGACCAGGTGGTGGCAACTCAGACCGAAATCTCGGCTGTGCACACCCCCGCGGGGGAGGAGAACACTTTTCCCTACGGCAGGACTATCCACAGGCCTCAGTCCTTGTCCATTCACCAGACCATTCACGAGGGAGCTGAGAGCAAGAGTTTCGCAACTAATTTAGTCGATTCAGTGCTCAAGAAGGTCTCCCAGAGCACTGACACCACTGATGATGAAGTCAATACTGATATATTGAATTCCAGTAGTAATCCAGAGTTAGGGGAATTGGTCAGGGGCAAAGAGGGGGAGGGGGGGCATGGAGAGATGTTCAAGAGTTGTGAGGAGATCGAGGGGCTCAGGGAGGATGGGGTCGAGGGGTTCGAGGATGTTGTTGAGAGCGAGGAGGTGCTGTGCAAGGAGCTCCAGGGGATGATCGAGAAGGAGGGCGAGAGGGAGGAGGGGGATTGTGATATGGGGGAGGGGGCGAGGGAGTAGGGATAGGGGGCTTGTAGCTTTACTACTGATTGTGCTCACTGTATATAATGTGCAAGTACTCGCGATGTACCAAAGATGTTTTTTTTTCGGGATGGGGTGAGAAGACAAATTGTGGGAGAGTGCGAGAATATCTCGAGGGGGTAATTTCGAGTGGTCTTACCAATGCTTTTTCCACTTTTCAACTAAACCGTTCATGTCAATAGCTGAGTAACTTTTGTGATACACAGTTAAAGAGATGATTTTGTAAAGAGGTGAATTTTTGATTGATTTTTTTTTCAACTTCTGAACCTTGAACTTTGCCACGTCAAATAGTTGATTGAATAGTTTCCAAAGATTGAATAATTTTACCATTGATGGAACCATTTTTCTTCTCATCCATTCAAATGTCTGCAAGCTGCCAGATACAAAGATTAATAAGGCTATCAGGTTTGATTAGGATATTTATTACAAAACAAACGAATTTCCTAGGATTTTAAACCGTAAATTCAATTGCTCAGTGAATTATACAAAATACTCTTAACAACAATGCAAAACATGTTTTTTCTTAACGACAGATTCAAAATGAATTGAAAAAAGGAAATAGACTACAGAAAATAGTGAGCAAGGTGAATAAGGCGTTACAGCCATAAAATCCCATGTTTCTGTTTATTCTTTAGTACTGTGAAAAGTTTAATTGAGAGGAGAAACAGTGAGAACGTCTCAGATCAACTAAACACATCTGTGTAATTATGGAATTATCTTCATATGAGTGATTTCAGAAAAAAATGACAAGTTTTTTTTGTAGCCAGAACAAAATCGCTTAAAATGTTTCTTGACATGAGTTATTTTAGAACAAAATTTTGGATAAAATTTTTCGTTGGAAATTTTCTTAGACTCAACCAATGTCTCTTGACGTTTCGTTCTGAAGCCACTCATTTCGAAGTTGTTTAGTAATTGACAAATTCCACTTCGTTGCAAGCACTTTTATCACTCCAGTACAGAAGAAGATTGTTTATGAGCGATTCCACGTTAAATCAGCAGCAGAAAAAAATCGATGTCTCCGTAATTATTATTTTTGTAATTTCAGTCCAAGATAATTTTTTGTACAAGTTATGGTTTTTTTTTAATTGTTGTGTTTTTTTCACTCTTAATTTTAATTTGGGCTGAATTTTTCACTGAAACGTGATCTAATGATATAGAATCCAGAAAAAAAAATCATAACATAAAGACAACATAACATAAAACATAATTGGAGACATGGATTTTTTTCGACTGGTGATTTGAAGTGAAATTGCCTTATATTTGATACTTAGTTTGATATTTAGTTCCAGGAGTTCTTCGGTATAGGTCTAGTCAATTAGTTTATATTCGATGTACGAATATAACTGAGTTATAGGACCCGTTATGTAGGTAAAAGTTTCTCGTTGGCATTAAGCCCCTGGTGATTTTCTCTATAGACTATTAATTAATGGCAGCAGAATGGCGCGCAGATTGTTATTTTCATGCGCCACCTTGCATATTCCTCTTAAATAAGTGAAGTTTAATATTGAATATTGACTATTTTATGTGTCATTTGGAAGCAGCAGTGGAGTGGTGAAATTGGGGAGATTGATCCAAAATGGATCAAGTAATTTTTTTTCAATATCTCAAACGCTAATGGGGGCACTCAAATACTACATCCCCCGATTGGGGGGAGAGAGGGGTCTGTAGTTTGTGACTAAACGGGGAGGGGGTTGCTCACGTTGTGACGTCGCACCATATTTTTTTTCCATTCTCTCACGAAAAGAAAAAGATTTCACTAGCTCTTGAAACTATCGTAAGGTTCCCAAAGGGTTAATGTCGGAATGCTGAGATGGCAACAACTTAATAAGTCACGAAGTGTTCAAAGAATATTGCATAATGATTTAATTATTTACCAAATCGTTAAATCGGCTTCTTTTTCTTATTCTAATTTTTTCATTTCAATCTTATGAAGAATCGAAAAAATTTGCCACAACGGGGGGGCATGTTTCTGATGGCTTGTGCTTGAAGGGGG
>NW_021680447.1:33209-35608 GCF_001412515.2 Diachasma alloeum | reverse complement strand
GTCTAAAAAAATCCGAAAAAACGTGTGATGTAATATTAGAATGGCCCCTGATAGCTGCAGAAAAGAACGTCAAAAGACAGTTCTTTAGACCTTAAAATTATGGAAAAAATGTCCTCAATCGAAGAAAAAAGAACACAAAACTAGAAAAACAACGAAGGGAACTATTTATATCTTGTCATATGAAGGCTTAGATTAAATTTTAGTAAAATTTTTCTTACAGAAAATTTCCTAGACGATAAAAAGTGACTTTTGACATTTTTTTCCTAAATCTATCAGCTTCAGAGATGATTGTAAAATAATTTAGACTCACCGATTCACCACTTTGCAACCAAAAATTCTCTTGATCATTCCTCTCGATGTAGCATACGCTCAGTATTTCCTTAGTGTTCCATTCATTCATTTATTTATTTACGCTTAAATTTAAGATAAGACAGTGTGCGCTTAGGATGAATGAAATCCGAGGAATATAGATGCACATTTGAGTGCAGAGGAAAAACACAATTTTTTGAATAAAACGTGTTCCAAATTGAAAAAAATACCCGACTATTCTTATTTCTTTCACCTGTTTATTCAGTATCATTCACATTTATAATTCATTTTTACCACTTTTATTACATTAAATACGACAAACGGCAGTAATTGATATATGTGTCAGTTGATTGACTCCAGGAATGAGAGGAGAGATAATTCAGTGATGAAGTAGAGAATTACTTCGGGCGCGATTGCCTTGAGAATTAAAATTCAGATCTTTCTTCGATATTTCATCACTACCGAAAATTCTTGATATTTTCTCTCAATCGACTTGTTTTCTAGATAATTATAAAAATAATAAAAATGTAATTTGTAACGTCTCACCACTTCACCAGTGAACTACAAAATACACAATCAGTAACAGCTCTATATCTTAATTCTTGTAACATTATTTAAAATATATTCTCTGCGTCGAATTATTTTGCATTAAAAATAGTATGTCATTGTTATTCGAGGGAAATTATTTGGTCAATTGCCATTCACTTCTGTATTTGTACTTGCGGCAGCAATTCATCATACTTGAAACATACGTTTGAAGGTGGTTTTCTCAACAGCTAGGTAGGATTTTATTATCTTCTTCACTCTGTCCAACTCTTGAAGGATGTCAGGATTATTTGGAGTAGAAGTGTTCGCTAATTTCAGGTCATTAAGGCCAAGATCGTACTCGTTGAGTCCCATGTATGATTGGCTTCGACGGAATAGTGCTTTACTGTTGGTTTTGTCGACTTCCAAGACCTAGGAGTATTTTGTTTAATTAAATTTGAGAAGGAGGAAGATGGCAGTGATTTTCAGTGTATTAAGGATATCCAAGTGTTCTGGCTATTTTTCTCCAGTGAAATGTTTTTATACTTTTATAGTAGAACATCAGAGCTTTCATTTGAACCCTATTTGACTCCAATTTTCCGGACATTTTGCAATGATTTTATTATTTAAACTTTGCAGGTCTGAATTTGAATGTTTATATTGAACCGTTAGAAAACATTTTAAAAATCTGAAGAAAAATTAGACTATTGGATTACGGACTCTTGGGGGAAGATTGATAAAATAATTTAAAATTGCAAATTTTGAAAATTAGGAGCATCCTTTCGAAATAATGCGTAAAAAATAAATTTTCCACCATAAAATCATTTGTTCGGAATGTTAAAAAATTTATTCGTATTCAGAATTTTACCAGAAATCGAGATCATGCCTAAAAAAATTAGGTTTCCGAAAGTTTCAACAATTTCAATTATTTATGCAAAATGTAATCTTAACGACGCTGAATATTCAAGATTTTTTTTAAAATTTTTCTCACACAATTCAATTGACAAATTTAATGATTGAAAATGGTTGAATCTCTAGTGTGTCTATAGTTCCAAACAAATTCATTAAAAAATATGCAAAAAATGGTATGCCTCAATGATTTTATCTAAAAGCATATTTCGCCATTTCTCACCACGGCCAAAACCCCTGATTAGAGGAATTTCATTCCTATGCTAACTGGAAATAAAAAATTCGGCGCTGAGCCGCGATGTGAGTGATCGTGTCATGGAAATATTTCACACGGCGTTGCCACACTTGTGGCTGTCGGAAGATCAGCGAATCAGATCCGATCAATTAGCCCCTCATGTATAGATATTCCAAATGTTTATTTTTTTCCTCATTGAAGTAGTTTTGAAGAAAATTGCGAGCTAATAAAAAACATATGCTAGTTAGCACTTTTTTTGAAATAAATTTTTGAAAAATCACCCCTAAAAAAAAAGGCCCCCTATTTCATTATTTCCAAAAAATTTTATCACCAATCGGTAGCAAATTGTTTGAAGATTTTTGCGAGTTAAGAAAAAATCGTCAATGCACTCCTATTATTGTGTAAATTAACAATTCCAATT
>NW_021680447.1:4428-32438 GCF_001412515.2 Diachasma alloeum | reverse complement strand
CTCTGGTCATCAACTCTGGTTTTCAGTTGAAATTGGAATTGTTAATTTACACAATAATAGGATTGCATTGACGATTTTTTCCTAACTCGCAAAAATGTTCAAACAATTTGCTATCGATTGGTGATAAATTTTTTTGGACATAATGAAATAGGGGGGATAACGCCTTGTTTTTCAGAGGTGATTTTCCAAAAATTTATTTAAAACAAAGTACTAACTACCAAATGTTTTTTATTAGCTCGCAATTTTCTTCAAAACTACTTCAATGAGGAAAAAAATAAAAATTTGGAATATCTATACATGAGGGGCTAATTGATCGGATCTAGCGAATCCACTCTCCGAATGAACTGTGGCAACGGCGCGGCGCCGCAAGCGAGTAAGCACGTCGGACAGTTTCACGGAAGTAACGAAGGGTTAACCGCTATTTGAAGAGATATTTCAAAAATTAACTGTTGAAATGAGATCAAATTTTTTGAACTACAACACACAGTGTTGTTCATAAAATTTCATTATAAACAGATAATTTGGAGAATTCCTCTGAATTATAAACAGATTTTCTCTCTATATAATAAAAAAAATAACGCCGAAAATTCAGGGGACGCTTCCCCTCCCCTCCAGCGCTTTCGCGAATCTCCCCTCCCTTAGCCGTTCGTCCCCGCCTCTCCCTCGAAAGAGGGGGGGCTTCGGATCCACCATTCCTATGAGGCCTAAATATGAGGCTTATATATGAGGCTTATATATAGGCCTTATATATAGGCTTATAAAAATAAGACTGGACTTTAAGTGACTATACTTAACTGAAAAACTGTTTTAATCAATAAAATATTTTTTAGAGGGGGGGAGCGAGCCCAGCGAGCGGAGGAAAGCCAGAGTATATGAAGGCTACTATATATGAGACTCATCGCACTATAAAATAAAAAAATACCCAGAAAATCTATGGAGTCGTATGGGGGTCATATGTTGGTTGGAGCCTTTCTCCGTATCGCGGAAACTAACAGTTGCATTTTAACCACACCAAAGAACAAAAAATAGTATCCAATAGTTAATGTTTCAAGATTTGAACGAAAAACGAACTGTCCACCCGCCGGGGGCGGAGCGAGCGAAGCGAGCGGGGGGGGGGGGAAGCCCCCTAGTAATAAAATAAAATCATCGTTCGGATAATCTTTCGATGATTTTCTACTGCTACTTTACTTCAGAATTATTGTTAAGAAATTATCAGCATTTGAGGATTATCCACTTACATCGCTGCACAGCTTCAAAGCCTCCCTGTATCTATTTAATTTTAATTCTACTGCCGCTGAGTTCAGCAGTATTGAGATCCAGAGGTTCTGCAGAGGCTCAGCGAGATCTTTTGGAACACTCCGTGCCTTTGTGAGCCAATCGTAATAACGTAACGACTTTTTGTATCTCAGTCCAGCCTTCGAGTAGTTTTTTTTAGTGAAATAATGATTCCCTGAGACTTTTATGTGCTCTATCGCTTTCATTACATGTTTGTGCTAGAAGAAATTGAATAAAATTCGATTAAGAATAGTTACAATTCCTAGCAGAGATAAAGTTACAAATGCGGCAGATGGCCCTTCATATGATGGTCATGTGAGCGTCATCACCAAAAAATAGGATAGTCATTTTTCATCTGTAGATGCAACTTAATTTTTTCTTGATCAATTTTTATTTGAATTCATTTCGTATGAGCCTAATGTGCATTTTGCAACGAAAATGACGCAGATTTCAAACGAAAATGTCAGAAAATTTGTTTAAAGACCTCAATTTTTCCTAGAAAAAAATCTTCTAATACTTCAATGAGTACGAATGTCATAATAAAAGAGAATTCATTTACATCCAGTTTCTCTTCATCTGTATCGATCACGTAATCCCAGTCCTCTGGATAAAGAGGATAAACATCCACCGTCCCATCATCCTCACAGATGCCCCAATTATCGCCTCTTTTCAACTCTCCACACTCCACAATCTGCACTTTCTGCAAAAAATGATTACAATTTTTTACCAAATCAGGTGAGTGAAATATTCATGTTAATTTAATATCACGGATATCTTGAATACGACAAGATTTTCGTAAGGTAAATGCACCTATGCTCGTCCCTGTCTCTATGCTCGTTCAGATGTCGCGAGCTTGAAACGATGAAATTGATTTCTTGTCATCATAATTGATGGAACTTTGTATGATTACCTCGATCACTCGCTGAAGGAGCGCGGCGTCGCCCATTTTCGTTTTTTTATATTTTAGCGTGTTTCTTGACGCTTAAAAATTCTGAAAAAATTAGGGTTCTTAGTTCTATCCTTTTATTAAGCGTTGGCGTTGTCCGTTTTTTTTTCTCCTGAAATTTGTTTAGCTAAAAAAAGAAAAGAAACGTCGAACGGACAGACAAGCGGCGCCGCGTCGTCCGGTGCGAGTGAGTCCCTGTCGACCCCTTGAGCGGCAGTGTTGCTACATTCACTGCCATGCTTGGAATGCGCGCATATAATAAGGGTAAGTGCCAAGGTGGCAACAGCGCGCTCGGAACCCAGCGGCGCTGGACTAACCGTGCAACGGATGAAGGCTGGCGGCAGCGTGCGACTGAAGTGAAATTTCAGCAAAATTGTCTCAACGGTTTCGAAGTAATACGAACACGAACTTTTGAAATTTGAAACTTTTTCAAGATTTTCCAATATAGGTCAATTTTTTTCATTATTATCTTTTTTATTGCTCTTTCTGTTTTTTCATCAATAAAATGAAACAAAATCTTGAAAAATTTGAGCCGAAAAAATTCAATGGAAAATATCTCAATAGAATAAGTTGTATAGAAAAATCTAATTCTAATGAAAGAAGGAAACGCAATTGATCGGGAAGTTATTGGTTCGACCCGTAATGGGTTACACACACTGAAACCCACCCGCAATGAGAGCGACCGAAGCGAGCGACCAACAATCCCGTCGAATTTTTTAATGTTGTTTTATCCCAAATAGGATACTCACGATGTAATTAGTTCGGATATAGCCTTTCCATGTCATTCAAATCACGAGACGAGGATTGGGACATGTGCATGGGGGAAATGAGCGAGCGTAGGGACATGGGACTTTATACGTTTATGGACAACTATTTACTAAAAAATAGTAATTATCTTGATTAATATAAGTGAATGATAATTCTGATTTTTTTTACTTTCTATCTAATTTAAAACATCGTATCTTCACACTCGTTTCAATAGAAAAATATTGGACTAATAATGTATTCACCTTAGCTACAGGAGGGTAGGATCATTCACCTTAGGTCTTGAAATTTCTCGCAACAAGTCGTCTGAGAAATTTGTCCAAACCTCATTTCCTCAAACTTGTTCCAAGCCATTTGCAAAATGAGACGTGGGAAAATTTGAGAACTCATCTCATAACTTCAGCTCTCAAAGTACGAAATGCCTCTGAAGACAGATTAGCATGAAAAAATATTTTCTACCTGGAGAGGTCGATCTTTATAGATACGGATGGTGTCATTCAACTCCTGGATGATTCCCATTCCCCTTATGACCTTTCCGAACACGACATTTGTGTTATCGAGGTGGGAGCTGGGCTCTGTTGTGATAATGAACTGCGAATTGTTGGTGTCTGGTTTTCCTTCGTTCACCGTGCTGAGGAGGCCTCTTACAGAGTGGGATATCTCAAAATTTTCGTCCTCGAAGCGCCTTCCATAGATGCTCTCTCCATCAGTACCATCGAAATTGATGATGTCACCTCCTTGGATCATGAACTGGGGAACGACTGCTCATGCAATGCATTGTGAAATATTCAATGATTGATGGATGTTGCGATTTTAGTCAAAATTGGTCATCGATTTTCCAAAAAAATTAGTATTTTTGCTTCCAAATTCAAACCTTGTATGTGACCGATTTCTCGATTTTCTAATTTTGACTGTAAATGGTCTAGAATGTTATGAAATGTGAAGAAGTGTTGTTTTTAGGGCTATGTTTGTATGTATGTAGCAGCTTGGGTTTTTGGTTACTGGTTTTAGAAAATTCAACATAAATACGATGAAATTTTATCGATAAAAAACTAAAATTTTGGTTTATTGTTGCTATGATATTGCGTTCAACTATGGCGCGCGGTTTCAGCCCGATCGGTCCAGTCCTTCCAGAGATATAACAACTTGTTGTTTAAATTTGGTTTTTCCTTGATACCTCGAAAACTACTACACCGATTTCAATTTGTCTATTTTTAAAATACAATACATTACATCTGAATGATACATTATATCTGAATGTATCAAATTTGACCCTGTAACTGGCACTAGGTTGTTGGGTCTATATACAATGAATAGATAAATGAACACACGTCTTTGAAAAGTTGAACATTGAAAGACATTTACTCAATGGTGTTAAATACTGAAAAATGACGAGGCTGATGAAAAATTAACTTTCAGGAGACATAGATAAGAAGAATAATTTTCCTACGTTTGTGGAAGATGGTCCCTTTGTAATGCAGCTTCTTTCCATTAATTCCGATCCCTTTTTCCCCGGTGCAAAGGGCTCGGAAATTCTCAGCTGTCCGGGGAACTATGTCTTTGAATAATTCGATGACAACTCGTCCAACTTTTAAAATAAAAAAATAGAACGATTAGGTGATGGAATGATGCGAGAAAATCAATTGAGAAAATTTGACGAAATTATCTCGAAAATGATCTCGTAAGCCATTCAGGCTTTAAAAACGGAGGTCAAGAGATCGTTTTGTAGATAAAGAAATCCTTTACGATAAAAATCTTTGACGATTTCTCATACTACCGCTCATCAATTTTCTTGAAGAAAAACTCTGATATTCGACATTCCGGAGAATGAATAATGTATACGTGAACTTAACAATGAAAGAATTTTCATCCGAGTAAAGATTTGGAGACGATTATTATCAATTGTCATGACCTTTAGCAAGAAAGTCTGTCAAAAAGCCCACATGTGTCCGCAACCTTCCAAATAGTACCCAAAACTAGTTGATTCATTAAAAAATCCGAAATACTATATTTTGTCATTCCGGCCGTAAGGCAGCGTTTCACGGACGCTAACGTAGCGTCTATGAAGCACTGTCTACGGCCGTCATGACACAATAGTATATTTCGTCACTAGGCCGAAAGAAACTTTTCTGGCGAATATGAGTTTGCAGCCCGAGCCGAAGGCGAGGGCTGCAATCATATGAGCTAGAAAAGTTTTTTTTGGCCATATGACGAACAGTATTTTTTGTTATGACGGCCGCTCCGCTCCGCGTCCGTGAAGCGCTGCCTCACGGCCGGAATGACAAAAAGGCATTGTTTGCACCGCTTACAATTCTCAAAAAATCTCTTATCCCATTTTTCCCTAAACCCTTCAGTATTGAAGAAATCCAAAAAACGACTCAGATGTCTTCCCAACCAACAGCTTCCCATAAAACGCCTCTACCCCACAAAACCCCGGAAAATTAGTTCCATTACTATTAGATTTATCGACGAGTTTCAAGAGACCTATTTCGAATCCTCCAAAATTCTTGAAGAATATCAACTCTAAACAGCGCTTTAGCAATCAAATTCTTTTTGTCATTCTGGCCGTAAGTAAGCTCCGGCTCCGCTTCGGTCCGCGTCCGTGAGTCTCTGCCAACGGCCGTCATGACAAACAATTTTTTTTGGCCTAGTGACGAAATATACTATTTTGTAATTCCGGCCGTGAGGCAGCGCTTCACGGACGCTCCGCTCCGCGTCCGTGAATCTCTGCCTACGGCCGTCATAACAAAAAATACTGTTCGTCATATGGCCAAAAAAAACTTTTCTAGCTCATATGATTGCAGCCCTCGCCTTCGGCTCGGGCTGCAAACTCATATTCGCCAGAAAAGTTTCTTTCGGCCTAGTGACGAAATATACTATTTTGTTATGACGGCCGTAGGCAGAGATTCACGGACACGGAGCGGAGCGTCCGTGAAGCGCTGCCTCACGACGGAATGACAAAATAGCTTATTTCGTCACTAGGCCGAAAGAAACTTTTCTGGCGAATATGAGTTTGATCATATGAGCTAGAAAAGTTTTTTTGGGCCATATGACGAACAGTATTTTTTGTTATGACGGCCGTAGGCAGAGATTCACGGACGCGGAGCGGAGCGGAGCGTCCGTGAAGCGCTGCCTCACGGCCGGAATGACAAAAAGGCATTCTTTGCACCTCTTACAATTCTCTCCAAAAAATCTGTTATTCCATTTTCCCCTAAACCCTTCCACTTCGAAGAAATCCCCAAAAAACTACCCAGACGTTTCCCCAAATAACATAGTTTCCCATAAAACGCTTATTCTACCCCATAAAATACCGAAAAATTAGCCCCATTACTATTAACTTTTCGAAGAGTTTCAAAAGACCTATTTTCAGTCCTCCAAAATTCTTGAAGAATATCAACTCTAAACTGTCCTTTAGTAATAAAATATATCAATAAGCCCAAACGTGTCCACAACCTCCCAAACAGTACTCCCTCAAATATCTTAGAAAATTACTCGATTCATAAAAAATCTGAAAATACATTTTTTGCGCCTTTCACAATCTTCTGCAAAAAATCTCTTTTCTCATTTTCCCCTAAACCCTTTCGCCTCGAAGAAAATCCTCAAAAAAACACCCAGATGTCTTTCCCGAATGGATTCCCATCCAACGTCTCTGACTTCCCCATAAAACCCCAAAAATCAGCCCCACAACTATCGGCTTTATCGAAGAGTTTGAAGAGACCTATTTTGTATCCTCCAAAATTGTCGAGGAATATCAACTCTAAAGTACCCTCTAGCAATAAAATCTATCAATAAGCCCACACGTGTCCACATCCTCCTAAACCCTACTCCCCCAACTATTTTAGAAACTGCTCGATTCACCAAAAAATCCGAAAGGGTGTTTTTGCTCTTGTCACAGTCCTCCTCAAAAATTCTCTTTTCCCATTTTCCCCTAAATCCTTCCTCGTCGAAGAAAATCAACAAAAAAACACCTAGATGCCTTCCCAAAATAGATTCCCATCCAACCCCTCTGATCACCCCCCCCCCAAACCCCCGAAAAATCCGCCCTAAACTATGGACTTTATCGAAGAGGTTGAAGAGACCTATTTTGTATCCTCCAAAATTCTTGAGGAATATTAAATTGTCCTCTAGCAATAAAATCTATCAATATGTCCACACGTGTCCACAACCTCCCAAACTCTACTCCTCCAAATATCTTATAAACTACTCAATTCACTAAAAAATCCGAAAAGACATTTTTGCGCCTCTCACAATCCTCCCTAAAAATTCTTTTCCCATTTCCCCCTAAACCCTTCCACTTCGAAGAAAATCACCAAAAAAACACAGTTGCTTTCCCAAAATGGATTCCGTTCTAACGCCTCTGATCCCCCCAAAACCCCGAAAAATCATCTCCACGTAATCCTCCCCAACAATCACTCACAAAAAAAATCAAGCCACAACAATAAATCGTCTTCTCTCATCCCCGAAAATCCCAACCAATGCAATTTGTTTACCAGTCTCCCCATCAACTGCAATGTCGAGGAATGTGATGGGATTCCTCCCATCACCACAATCATCATCAGCCTCTTCTCGCGGTCGTTTCATGCCTCACGTCCCTCAGGAATCCCCAAAAAATCCCAACTCCCGAAAAGCACTAATAAAAAAGCCTCAAAATACCCTCAACAATTGACCAAAGAATCTTAACTCAAACACTTCATCTCTGTTGACGTGCAAGGTTGCNCCCCCCCCCCCCAAACCCCCGAAAAATCCACCCTAAACTATGGGCTTTATCGAAGAGGTTGAAGAGACCTATTTTGTATCCTCCAAAATTCTTGAGGAATATTAAATTGTCCTCTAGCAATAAAATCTATCAATATGTCCACACGTGTCCACAACCTCCCAAACTCTACTCCTCCAAATATCTTATAAACTACTCAATTCACTAAAAAATCCGAAAAGACATTTTTGCGCCTCTCACAATCCTCCCTAAAAATTCTTTTCCCATTTCCCCCTAAACCCTTCCACTTCGAAGAAAATCACCAAAAAAACACAGTTGCTTTCCCAAAATGGATTCCGTTCTAACGCCTCTGATCCCCCCAAAACCCCGAAAAATCATCTCCACGTAATCCTCCCCAACAATCACTCACAAAAAAAATCAAGCCACAACAATAAATCGTCTTCTCTCATCCCCGAAAATCCCAACCAATGCAATTTGTTTACCAGTCTCCCCATCAACTGCAATGTCGAGGAATGTGATGGGATTCCTCCCATCACCACAATCATCATCAGCCTCTTCTCGCGGTCGTTTCATGCCTCACGTCCCTCAGGAATCCCCAAAAAATCCCAACTCCCGAAAAGCACTAATAAAAAAGCCTCAAAATACCCTCAACAATTGACCAAAGAATCTTAACTCAAACACTTCATCTCTGTTGACGTGCAAGGTTGCAGAAAGCCGACAACGCCACCGTGATGTGTATTTACACATATAATAATGTGCTCACAATCTCAGGATAGCTGATGTTTTAAAAAAACATCGATTACCAAAGAATCGAGGTTTCTTAAAAACGTCGATGTTGTGAATCGATTTTTCCGGAAGAAACATCGATTATTTAAAAAATCGATGTTTTTCTCATTAGATAGGAACAAAAAACAAAAAATTCTTAAAAATAATTTTTTTTTATTCTCGTATTTATTGAAAAATATATTCAAAAAATGCAACCCGAGGAACTGACGTTTCAATGATATTTTTAATTTTTAATTTTTAATTGAACAAAATAATTGAATATGTTAAATTTATAAAAACAATAGACGACTGGACTTGTTCACTTATCATTTATAAGACACAATACTGCATAAAATCATGACTTCTGATTGCGGATAAATTACTACTTTGTTTATTTTCAATCAATCAACATAAGTATTCGACAAAAAAATGAAAAATTTTGTTAGTTATGTCAGAAACATCGATGTTGTGAAAAAATCATCGAAAATCGATTAATCGGCCGTTGAAAACATCGAATAAAAACCATCGATGTTGGGACATGAAAAATCGATGTTTTCGATTAATCGGCAAACATCGCCCATCGCTACTCACATTACTCTCCCGATGTTCCCCGAGTCCTCCCGATTCGACCAGTGTCCACCGAACTCCCCCGAAGACCGGCGAACAGTAGTGCCGGGAGAGGCAGAGTCCCTCGTTTTTTTACGTTTCGTTCAGTGCGCACACACAATCACAGAACGCTCCCTCGTCCCATTCGTGAATTATCTGTTTCGACTATTTATTGGTAATGGCCACAATGATTCCAACGGACCCAACGTAAGTATAAATAAAGTAACAAGTGATTACTCTTATTGAGTTGAATAAATCACGTGGTATCGCATTTTATCGAACAACATTGGCTGCGAATTCCACCTGATATATTCCCCTTGCATAAGTCGCCACTTATTTCTCTCCTCTTCTGTCTTGAAATAATTTCTCACTTCACTCTGGTCCGAACTCAATTCGCCATGCCGGTTCTCCAAATTCCTCGATAATACTATTTACCCGTTAAAAATTAGAGGATAATCGTCCCATAAGTTGATGAATTGCTCCGGGAATTGTTCGGATGGGTGAATGCATCAGTGAATTATTTAAGTTTCATTAATTGTGGTTAATTGATGAATAACGGGGCTAGTTTACTTGGCCTCCTTTCCATGCCAATAGCTTGAACTTAGGCCACATTTGGATGAATCCTAATACGAATGAGTGTGATAGTCGGCTTGAAGGATTAATGGCGTGCTGGGGGGAATTGAAAATGTAATTCTTTCGGTATTTAGATTCAACTCTGTTGATATTGATTTTGCTGGAGCGGTTTTAATTGACTCGTTAACTCGGTTAAAATAGTGTCGTTGACCGAGAGACTCCCCTTGCCGGCACGCATCCACATGTCCCTTTTGAGTGTTTTACGTGGTTGCAGAGCTAGGTAATGTTTCGTACTAAACTAATAGTTTTTTTATTTTTAAGGGCTATTTAGAGTTTAGAATTTTGGAGGCCTAGTCATTCTTTGATAGTTCGTGTTGTTGGAGTGGATGAGGGAATAGGTTGGACGATTGTTTTCACTATTTCAATGATTATGGATTAGCAGAGGTGGGCGCAATGTGAAAAATTAATATTTTGGAATTTTTGTTAATCGTTTTCAATGGTTCTCAATTATTCATGAATGATATTTAGTTTGGAATTTCGGATGACTAGTCATTCTTTGATATTTCGTGTTGTGGGAATGGATGAGGGAATACTTTTGACGATTGTTTCCACTATTTTAATGATTATGGAATAGCAGAAGTCATCGTAACATGAAAAATTAATATTTGTCAGAGGACACTTTTTTTATGCCTTAAGAATCTTACAGATTTTTCGTTAATAATTTTTAATGTAGGCATTTATTCACGCATAATATTTTTTATGACGGTTTTAAGGTGATTATATGCGATGATTGAATAATATTAATATTCATCGACTTTGGTTTTTAGACTTAAATTAAATGGACATTTATTAGTTCCCTTTCGAGTATTTTCCGAGTTTACAGAGCTAGTTTTTTACTAAACTAATAGTTTTGTTATTTTTAATGGTTAGAGTTTGGAATTTCGGATGACCAGTCATTCTTTGCTATTTCATATTATTGGAGTAGATAATGAAAGTTTTGACGATTTTATTTCACTATTTGAATGGTTATATTGAATAGCAGAAGTGATCATGATGTGAAACATTAATATTCGTCATAGAACACGTTACGACTTAGGAATCTTACGGATTTTTTGTAAATCTTTTTTAGAGCTTGGCAGTTATTCATGAATTATATGTAGAATGATGGTTTCAACTTTATTATCGTCGATAACTAAATCATGTTGATAATATTCATCTGTTTTGGTTTCTAGAACTGAAAATTGAATGAAAATTGAATTTGCTACTTCATTCGATCCACATAAATATCGAAATAGAAATATCGCCGGCTTTATTCTACTTCTACAAAGTGTAGAAAATAAAAAGAGCGATTATTTGTCCTAAGTCACAAGATAGATTCATACGAAAAATGAATATTTGCCATTAGATGAGATTGTCAATGGGAAGAAATTATTCCCTAGCAGAATTTCATTCGAAATAGTGTCAAACTACTTCAATACTATTTTATTTGCGACGGGCAATAAATTAATAGAAATTATTTTTTCTGCATAACAGAAGTCATCAAACACTGTTCTATTTTTTCTGCAGGGCAAATAGAACATTTCTTCTATTCTATTGTGATTCGGAAAATGTAGATTGACAATTCGTCGGGAATTTGTCGTTGTTGCCCGAGAGAATACGAGTGGCTCAAGCTAAATTTGTTTTCGGGATTACCCATGAATATTTCAATCAGTGATTCAGATGGTATTCCACTCAACTCTCAACATTTTCCATTTTATCTTTATGGTTTCATTCATACTACATATTATACTCGAGTTATGTGTCGATTTGTAATAATCTGAGATATATTTTGAACCGCTGATGCACTTTATTGTCGTTTGGATATTCCGAATCCCAGTCATCAATCATTTCGAGGAAAATAAATCACAAAAAAAAGTTGTCAAAGATGAAAACTCTGTTTTTTTAATTGAATTGTTCAATAGAAAATATTTCATATAAAAAATCAATAGAATTTGATTTTTCTCTACTACTTATTCTACTGAGATATTTTCTATAAAAATTCCTCGACTCATATTTTCTCAATTTTTTGTTCGATTCTTTTCAACGCAAGAAGAGAGATTATGTTAAGGGCTTTCTGTGGAAAATGTCTCAGTAGAAAACGTTCTATAGAAAGATCAAATTCTGCTGATTCCATTCTATAAAAAAGTTTCTAATTGACATTTTAAAAAATTCAATTCCGCATTCGCTGTTTTTCTACACTGATAAAAAAATTGTTTTTGACAGATCCATTTGTCAAAGAGAGAAGTATTTGTTTTTTAAATACCGTATTTCTCCAGTCGAGTCATTCGCAGGCAATCCGCATTAGGGTTCAATTATGACAATCATATTGCTCTAGAAGATGATCATGTTAATTACGACCTTTAGTGAACTCCCTCAATAATGATCAACATTAAAAAATTGATCAAAATTCATCTCTAAAAAATAAGAAATTGAGGAAAAATGAATAATCATTGGAGGAGTTCATCCAAGGTCATGTGTAACACAGTCATCCTCTAGAGCAACATGATTGTCATACTTGAAAACTAGTCAGGCTCGCCTGGTAATGACTCGATTGGAGAAACACGATTTTGAAAAAATAAATTTTTCTCTCAACTGAATGGATATGTGGCAAAAATAATTTTTTTCTCACTGTTCGACATTTTTTCGTGCCTCAACATCTTGCAAAACTTCGTGTTCATCACCGTCATCTCAGTAGCGAAGCCGAAAACCGGTTTGAGTCGACTTTGACTATTGGCCAGTTTTCAGTAAATATCCCTAAATCTAAGAGAGATAGCTTAATTTTTGTCATAACCTTCTTTATAGCTCTCAACTCGCTCTGGAAAAAAGGTAATAACGAAAATTTCGTAATCTCCCTTAGATTCGGAGATATTTCTTGAAAACTCAGCTAAAGACCACGTCAACGCAGTTTTACCGCTTCGCTACTGATCTCTCGTCCCACCAAACAAATAAATGTAACTCCCCCATAATCACCTTTCCAGGTATCAGGTTGACAAATCAGAGGGAGGCACCATGGTCTTCTGAGCTCCAAAACGATCCCACAGAAATTACAATAAAAAAAAATTAACAGTGAAAAATCAAGTCAAACAAAATAATTACATGACCACTGTTTAAAAACTCCAAATTCGATCACCTAAAATCCAAAACCATAAATTCAAGCCAACGAACAATGGGGGTCCAAGACTTACAGACATTTCTGGACAGCAATTGTGTCCCTGGTGGAGTGGTGCCAGTGGACCTCCTGAAAATCGCGCGAAACGTGATCCAACGTCAGCGAAATCGTCCCAACAAGAACCAAAATCACTCAAACATCCTGCGACTGGTGCTGGACGGTGAGTGCTGCTTGGATCGTCTCTACGGTGGTTACTTCTCGGACTGGGCATGCGGAGGCCAGTGGAACCGAATGGTCCAGTTCCTGGCAGTTCTGATCCAGTCGATAGAGCTCTCAGGCGTCGAGCTCGTGGTCTTCTTCAACGGCTGCAACGAGGCAGCTAGGCGAGCCGAGTGGATCCAGAATCAGCTAAAAATGCGTCTCAAAGTGAACAACGTCTTGAAACACATAACAACAAAGGGCACTCCACCCCCGAAGATCTGGTGGACACCTCCAGTGTGCCTTCGCACAGGTCTCCGCATGGCCCTTCGTCACCTCAAGGTCTCAGTCATGTGCAGCATGGATGACCACCACCAGGAGGTGATCGCCTACTGTCGTGAGAACAATTTCCACGGTCTCGTTGCTGATGACGCTGAGTACGCCATTTTCGATCCACCCAGGTACTTCTCCTCGGAGCAATTGAAACTCACGTACAAGGGATCACTGGACAGCAAGGAGTACCTGATGTCAGAGGTGAATAAATCCTTGGGAATACCAGCAGACAGATTGTGCATCCTGGGGGCACTCTTGGGTAACTACATCCTGACTGAGCACGACCTCGTGGACTTCTACAAGAGACTGAACATCAGCACAACTGGACCAAACAAAACCAACATCGATCAGTCGATCAAGACAATCGCTGGGTACGTCAAGGAGCTGCCATCAGCTGAGATCGACGTCGTTGCGCAGAAGGTTTTCGGCAGCTTGTCTGATCCCAGGTGCTCCAAGTTGAGACAGTCCGTCCAATATTACATTAATGGCACCAAGGAGGGATTTTTGCATTACAATAAGACGGTGAAGGCTGTCAAGGTGCCTAAGCAAGAGGTCAAGCAGCCACCTGTGGTGCAGCAGAACTCTGAGGAGCCAGTGGCAGCGAGTGAAGGTGAATGTGGAATTGAGACGTCCAGGTTTGCTTCGGAGACTGTCGAGAGCGAGCGGGAGAGTCTCAATGCTTATAATGAGGCCACTGCCAATGCCAAAACAGCTCCTCAAATCGTCATTGATCCTCCTGGGGTGCAGGGGAGTGCTGAGGGGGAGGGAAAGGCCGAGGAGGAGAGCAATGGACAGGTCAATGGGACGCATAATCTAGTTATTAGCTCGTCGAGCTCGTCCAGTGGTTCTTCAGCCACTTCACCACTGCATGGGGGCAGCGAGGGGAAGAAGGAGGAGAAACCCATGAGCATTCCTACGACTGTTCCTGAGGTCATGAGGACTGCTTCGGAGAGACACCAGAAGGGGCTCATGTCACCCCATATTTATCAGATTTTTATCAATGGGGAGATTAAACTGCCTGTGCTGTTGGAGGATGAGAATCAGAGGGAAACACCCTCTATTCATCTCATTTATCGACCTGTCAGGCAGATGGTTTATGCTATTCTGTTTAATGTGCATCATCGAATTTACTTGGCTACTAAGGCGAAGGAGAAGAATGGTGAGTTTTTTAATTCTGAGATTGGGGAGGAAGAAAGTGCGAAAGGGGGGGTTTGCATAATTTTATTTCATTATTGAATATAAAAATTAATTAAAGATGAAAATTGAATGTAACTTGTTCATTTTTTACAGGAACTTCTTCATTTTCCATGATTTTTGGAAATAAAATACGGATACGTTTTGCATGATTTTCTTTTATTGCTGAATATGAAGATTAACTAAAGATGAAAAGAATTGAATGTAATTGGCTGCAACTTCGTAATTTTTCATGATTTTACGAAATAACAAAATACGTATCTAGTATTTTTCATGAAATTTTCATATTGTATTTTATTTGGAAGGCAAATATCGAGACATTATTTATAACTAATGAAATTTGTAACATAAAAATCTTGATGTTTTCTCCTGAAACGTTTCAGTATCGAAAAAACTTCGTTTTTATCAATTTCATATTTTCGTTTCTAATAATGGAAATGGTTTTCTCTGCGATCGAGGCGAAAATTTTCGCTATTACAATCATAATTATCATAATGTCAATCATTTTTTCATATTCATCAGTATTCTCAGAATAGTGGAATTAAACGTGAATTATCGAAGTTGAGGAATGAAGTGTTGCCTTTTCATTTCTCCTATCAAATCAGTTTTTTTTTCTATCTCGAGGCTCCCATTTCGCGCTACGGATCATTAACTCCTATCATCATTCTCTCAAATCACCTCTCAACGACTGCACATCTCTTTATGTCGTACGAAATGACTCATTTTCTCAATACACATTACGCAATAACAAATTTTCCAAAATTATAACATTATTTTTTTCATCAAATTGACAATTTCTGTTTACTGTATCAATCAATAAATAAAATCTCATCATTTCCTCGAAAACTTATTTGTTATCAAAATGATTTAACATTCAACGATTTATAAGAAATCAATTGTTCTCTTCTGTTATGTTTCATAATCGAATTCATAATTGTGCTCTTCAGATAATGAAAAAATTGAAGTGCCTGACGTTGTGATCAAAGAGTGGATCTGGTCCAAAGCAAATCCCTATCTGACTCCTGAATATGTAAAAGCCGAGCAGATTGGATGGGGAGTACCAACAATCCAACGCCTCTGGTTTGGGTGAGAACTAAATTTAAATCATTCCTTTCTTTTTAGAATTGTCGAGTTATTTTTTATTTTTAAATTTACACTGAGGTTCTAAGTAAAGTCTCTCTGAGTAACGGACGTCTGTCTGTTCCGTTTGATAAAAATGCCTCTGCTCGTTGCAGCTCTCGAGGGCATCATAGGTATGTCCGATGCTCCATGTGTTGATGTTGTACTTAAAAACGATTTTCGTTCTATTTTAGTATTTTTATTCACACATTGTCGTTTCAATTTTTATTGTATAAAGGCCCAGCCCCGAGCACGCTTCGTACTGTTCTCAAGAGAATCATCTTCAGATTTTTTAAATTAATGAATGCTTATTTGAATGCTTATTTCAGCACTGGAATTGATGACAAACGACGAAGGCTGAGGGCTTTCCTGACTTGTATGAAATCTGACACTCCATTGATGTTGAACATCTCTTATGTACCTCAACATTTGTTGGTCATGGCTTGTGTTCTCAGGTAAATCGTCAGGGTGCAATACTATTTGAAATAATTATTTCAAGGTTATTATTTCGAACAACTCAACTATTCATTCTTTTTTTACTCCTAACACTGAAGTGAACTTGCTATTTCCAATCTTATTTCACTATTTGAATGAAAGAGTTTGTTATTTTTTCAGTATCGTTATGAAATTCCTTTATTGTTTCCAATAATTGAATGCAATAGAACAATTTCGAGAGACTTCCATTACATTCCAAATTATTTTAAATACTGAAATGAAATGTCACACCATGATTCCGCATAAAAATAATTTCAAATCGTATTTCCATGGATGAAACTATTTCATTGTCTACGTTGAATTACTTAAAAATAACAAATAGTTACGAATATTTAAGTTCTGATCGAATAGAATTTTTTGTTTCTCAAAAGTGTACTTTACACTTTTTTGTCATGATCCCCCATATCATCTCAATTGATTAATTCATTTGAAATTATGAATGTGTGAAAAGAATTTAAACAAAAAAATCTCCATTTCAGTCTTCTCCATTTTTTGAAGTCGTTGAAATTGTTTTAACTCATTTGCAATTCTATATTTTTGTCAGGTACATCATGTCATTCTCAGACAAGGTAAAAATTCTACGACGTCAAGAGCTGGATGCCTTCATTGCTCAAGCATTTTCCCCCGATCTCATGAATGCTCAGTACCTCCAGGATCTTCAGCTACCACTTGTCACATTCCGTGGAGTTCAGCTGTCAACATTATTTATGGCTGGTGTCGAGACAGCTCTGCTAGCCAACGACGCCTGTGGAGCTCCAATCCCATGGCTGATGTGCTGTCCCTGGCTGTTCTTCGATGGAAAACTATTCCACCATACACTGGCTCGTTCAACAATGGCGAAGAATCTGTTGGACCTGTGTGGTGGGCACATTGATCGCGTTGTCAAGGTTGAGAGGATGAGGAAGGCCATTCTGGAGGGCATCAATGTGGTCTTTGCACGTCCACCAATTACTACAACTGCACCAGGTGAGATATTTTATACTTTTTGATTCTTCAGGAATAAATTGATGAATTTTAGTTGCGAATATCTTTGAAACTTGGGAATTTACAGAAGAATGTTGAGGTATATTTGTTCTAGAGATTGAAAACCTCAGACATCGGCCTAGTCATAAATTTTTAAGACAGTGGAATTTTGAATAAGTCAATTGACAATTCCATATTGACAATTATTTAATTCATAGTCAATTCGAAAATTTGAATTATCAATTATATTATTTTTCAAATCTCAATGAAATATAAGTAAGCTTCAATTATTGTAAGGTGCAACTACTATAGTACTAATTAATGATTGATGGCGATCCTTGAATTCTCTGTGAAAAATGTCTTTTAACCATCGTTAACATGATTAATAAAATTGTAAATGAGGAGTAGAGTTGGAGAAGATAAAGCAATAAAATTTGCAGCAGATGATTCTGCTGTAATTTCAGAAACTCGGAGCTTTATGAGAAAATGTCAAAAGACTTGGATTTGCAGAGCATTTTGAGGGTTGTAAATTCTGTTGAAATTATTCAGTAATTTATACATAAATAATGAGAACAAGTCAAAGAATTTTGCTAATGTCTCTGGAATTAGAGTTCAAGAGAAATCAATTGAAGACTTTTTTGCACACAATTTTATGGGCTGAAAGAAACTTTTTGAAATTTTTCATATCATTCATCTTCGAGCTAGTTGAAAATTTCATGCACATTATTCCACTAAAACAATGAGGTATGAACAAAAATGTTACTTAATCATTTTTGTAAATTTATCAATTTTCTACAAAAAATTTCATCCAACATTTTTTCCTAAACTTCTTCTTTCAAAGATATTTGTAAAATAATTCTCTAAATCATTTGAATTCCTCTTCTCATTTCACATGCCACTAAAAATCGAGGAATAACAGTTTGTCTCATTCAATGTCTCATCATTGGATCGATTACGTCCTCAGGATGATCAACAAATCTATCATGCATCCAACAAACGAAATTTTACACAGAAAAAAAATTCTATCTGCAGACGAATTTTGATCATTTTTAACTCCCAATAATTTTTCTCTCATCAAGGTTTTCGTATTCCACCTCCAACAGCCACCAACATTTTACCGGCAGGTTGCACAATCAACGAGACACTCGTGCGTGGTCGAGTGAACCGCAGCAACATTCCCCTGAGGGAATTGATTCGTCGACCAGTACCATCACGAGGTGGTCAGTTGGAAATTGCTGGAGTCGTCGTGGGACAGTGGGGTGCCAACTATGGCCAGCCAGGAAGAATTCCCCAGCCAGTGCATGGGCCACCACGTGGACGAATGCCACCACAGGTAGGGGACTCAATGCACCTTCGTCTGCAAGTTCTGTCTTGACACAAAAACACAAAGCACATAACTTTGTATCCCCCTGCCTTTCACATCACTTCACATTGAATAAAGGCCATTTGTAAATTCACTGTATAACTATGTGTACTTTATTTGTAATGCTATTCTCGTTATCGTGGAACAGCAGGTTCTTCGTGCTCTGGTGAGAATCAGAAGTTTTGAAATTTTTAGCTCAGTTTCTCGTGAATTCATAGCTCGTGGTGGCCCCTTTTATCGTGATTTTGTGTGTTGAATGAACTTATGGAGAACTGTGAGAGAAATGAAGATTATTCAAGTCGATGGTGGTTGTTTTAGGCGCCATTCCCTCGTCTCAATGCTCGCATGTTTCAACCAAGAGGGAATCCTGTTAATTCTAATGCTACGAGAGGAAAAAAGACTCAGATGAAGGTAAATAATGCACATATTGTGTTCATTATTTCAGGAATATCTAAGAAATGCATAGGTTGTTAACAATTTATTGCATTTTAATTCAATTCAATTCATTTATTTCTTTGATGTTACCAAAGTTTTTTCTTTGTTTTACGTCAGCACCAGCCTTTCTCTCTCCCCTCGTCATTCTACTGTGTTAAATTTTGATAGATTTTGATAGTCTTGTTTTTTATTACAATTTAATTGAGTTGTATTGGATTAAAAATTTTGTTATGGATTAGATTGAGGAATTAAGGCGAAGATTCAAGGAAATTAAGGTTTTCAGTGGCAAATAACAGTCACTTGAATTTTTCTTATTATTAGAACGTGCTCTCGACGTATCGAATTGAAAGTCCAATTGTTATAAATTTTTTTTCAATCGATTGAAATTCCGTATAGATTGATTATCGAATAATTTTGAAATTCTCACTTCAAATCTTCATAAAAATTATTTCTTGATGATTTTATAGAGATTACTCAAAATAGTTGTAGGATGATCTCGAGATATTCTTTCCCAAATATTTCCAATTGCATTAATAATTGTTTTTATTAGGCAACAAGCAAGAAGAAGGGTGCCATCAAGAAGAATCAGGAGAACACAAACAAGAATGAATCTAAGACACGTGAAATTGTGGAGGAGACAAATGCTGATGGATTCTCGTAAGTATCAGTCTCCCTGTCTGAACTTTTGAATTGTTTCCTCCAATAATTATTAATTTTCATTAACAAAAAAAACAACCATCCAATATAGTAATGAAGTAATTGAATTTATTTGTTAGGGAAAAACTAGAATTAGAAACAGGAGAACAATTCTAAAATGCGAAAAACAAAAAATTCCGAAATTAAAATGAAACAAAATGTTTCAGAAAACTCTTGACGAAGGATGCGAACGCTAAGAAGATCCTTCCAACTCTAGCTCCTCAGTCCGAAGATAAGCCAATAATTGACACTAAACCAGTCGAGAAAGGTCAGGGTGATGCCCCCCTCGTGGCCCCCCAGCCCCTGAGGGAGAACTAAGTCGCGATTAGCTCTCGTGAATAATTTTTTACATTAAATAAATCTTCATAAGAAGGATAATGCTCTCGGATGTGACTCAAGACTGCAGCCATTATCTTTATATGACTATCGAGCGGTTGTGCACGTGAGTGATTAAACCTTAAAAACCAGTATCAACAATTTACGTTCATTCGTATCAACAGTTGCCCTTTCTCTTCAAAAAATTCATTGATTATTGATGATTTTTTTTCTCGATGTTATCCCTCAGAAATTGACTTTCTGGGATCAATTAAAATTTGTTCTTGTTCATTTTGTATAGGATTCGCTTCTCCTATTGAAAATAATGAAATTTTTTTCTGAAATTGTTGAGCAATTAATAAAAAATGAAATGATGATCTACATTTGATTAGTATGACGTGAATTTAGTGTACCATTGCTCGATGTGCATATAATGCTCTCTGGTGGGGCCAAAAACTATTAACTGTTAAGGCGACGACAGCCAGACGCTTTGGCGTGAGAATTATTCAATAAAATTGAATAAATATAAAGACAAGACGTTAGTTCAGGAAATTGAATTAATATTATTACACGACAATGCCTCTCACTGCCAAAAGTATCGCCCATAATGCATTGTTAAAGTGAAAATAAACGATCGATGAATGAAAGAAAATAATAATCAAGAGAAATAACAAATGTGACTTTAACTATTGACATTTCACCTCCAATTTTATCGATCAATTGATCCGTTAATTCTGGAGTTAATTTTGGAGATGATAATGATGAAGATAGAAAACAAAGTTTAATGAAAAATACAAATCGTCAACTGTTATAAGTATTTAATTATTAAGGAAGCGTGATTATTTTTTTGTAAACACGATAAAAATGTATATTTTCCGGTATTATATGAAATGCTCGCTTTGCCCAATCTTGGTGCCCTGAACCATCGTATTTCATAATTTGTTATTTAATTATTCGAATTGTAATTGTCGTTGGCAATTACAATTTAGTGGTGAATGATTAGTTGTTAAGACACTGGAACAAATATAATTAATACGAATAATATGGGAGACCAAGAGGGCATTATTGGCGTAAAGAGACTGATGCTTTTCATATAGGTAAAATATATATTTATACATTTATTAAACGATTATTGAACAACGTCTATTTCTGCGCGTTTCACTGTTTAATTTTTTCGTTTTGATTGGGAGAAAATTACGGGAGTTTGGGAGTAAATACGCAGAGATAGACACAGAAGGATCTCCCATATTCACATTGACTTGAGGGTTTTGAAGAGAAGACGTGAGAACTCTTCATGTATTAGGAAAATTTGAGGGGAGAGTCTGGGGCCTTCACTGGGGAATTCCTTTGAAATTGTCCTTTGTTTTTTTTCCTATTTCGATGGGAAAATCTGTGGCTTTCACTGACATTTTCTATTTATAATTTTTGTTCTTGTATTTTTGTATTTGAAAATTCTGGAAAGAATTTTTCAAGTGAAATATTCAATCTAAAAATATCTTATGCCCGAATTTTCAAGGGATTTTGATTTTTCTATACTTGTTATTAAAAATTATAAAATTTTATAATTTTTCCTCAAATTGTTTAGAGAGGATAAAGAAGCTACAGTGGGAAACCTTTCAACATTTATGCCTAGAAACTTTCCGAAAGTTAGATATTTTTTCAATCATTTGAGTTTTTTTCTTCCTAAATTTCTCGGTGGCTTATTCTCCGAGTTTTGTTCATTTCTTTTTGCTTCTAAAAACCGGAAAGGATACACACAACAGAAAATTTAACCCCAAGACGTTCTTTAGAAAGAATCTCAACATAATTACTTGCATCAAATGGACTTAATCTATGGGTTTTCTTTCTATCAGATTTGTTCAATTGTTCTGTAAAAATGTATGGGAAAAATGCAGAATTGTTTTCAGAATTCAGTGAACAATGAAGGGAATTTCAACTAAATTCCCCAGCAAAAGCATTAAAATTTCCTCTCAAATTTTTCGTACATGCCTTTATCGTTTTTTGTTTGTGAATTGCCAATGCGTTTGATTGGATCGAGGTGCCTGGTTAAGTGAGAAAAAAAATAACAAATTTATGAAGAATTGTGAATATATTATTTATGATACGTACTATATATCCGTGCTAACGATAGGAGGATGTTGAGGGGGATCAGTCTACGGATTTATCATTTTTTAATTCGCAAAGGGCATGACTGTGTAAATAGTTGAATGTGTGAGTGATTTTTTTTTCTACCTGGGGTGGTGAGAGGTAACTATTGTGTGTACATATTTATTTGCTTGGGTATATTGATGAGGTAGATGACAATGTGTGACTGGTGGGTTTAATAGTTAGGGGGATGTAGACGATGGCATTAACGTAATTTCGTGGGAAGAACCTGGAGAATGAGTAATCACTTGAAGAAATGTTTGTTTCTCCACTCGTGATGGGGTAAAGTCGTGATAACGCCGTTAATTGAGATAATATAGAAAGAGGTTCAAGATTGATAAAAAAATAATGTTATATTTTTGTAGATTTGTTATTGCGTAATATGCATTGAGACAATGAGACATTTTCTACGACGTAAAGGGATGTACAGTCGTTGAGAGGTGATTTGAGTGAATGATGATTTGAGTGAATGATTCGTAACGCAAAATGGGAGCCTCGAAATAGAAAAAAAAACCTATTGATTTGATAAGAGAAATGAAAAAAGGCAACACTTCATTCGTCAACTTCGATAATTCACGTTTAATTCCGGTATTTTTGGGATACTGATGAATATGAGAAAATGATATCATTATGCTGATAATGATTGTAATAGGGAAAATTTATGCCTGGATTGTGCTCACAAGACACTTGGATATTTATTCCAGTCTTTTCAAAGCATTTTGACATAATTTTTTCTTAATAATCTTCAAATGAGATACTAAAAATACGTAAATGATTACACAAACCAATGTTGACATAGCACTGCAGAAATCGTCTGATTAACTGATGGAAGATATGATGATGATAAATGGTCAATGTCGTTAATGATCAGTCGATAAAAAAAAACTTGAAACATTTTAAAAACGTAAACGCAAATGTGTGACACTAAAAATGCACTCGCCGCTGCAACCACTTTCATTTTAGAAGCGATGAAAATACGAGATTAATGAAAATGTCGGAGAATCATTTTCGTATTGACGTGGAAAAACGAAATCATTTCAATTGTGAGTGGTTTCAGGTGAAAATGCCAAGCGGAAAAACTTGTTCTTTCACATTTTCCCCTGAAATTATTACGTTTTACTACTTCGCTAGACATTTAAAAAATCGTATCAATGAATTGATAAAAATCAAACTAATCAACAAAACATAAATTGATACATACCTTTGGTCCAGCTGTGGCTGAACGACAATTTACCAAAAAAAAACATTAACGGATTTTATTGGTTGAAGTAAAAAAATGGAAATGCAGAAAAATTCACATTTTTAAAGCACTGAGCCAAAAAATTCGTGAAATAAAATGAAAAATTATAAAATATTCAAAGAGTAGAGCTGAAAAAAATAGAAAACAAAATGATTAAACGGCATGTAATACAAAAAACGTAAGAAAATTGGGTGCGCTAAAATTGCGCCTGCTTTATTTGTTGTAGCATACTGGGACCCACAAAAAATAAAAATAAATGAAAGAAAAAAAACTTATCTAACAATTCAATTATAACTGTAAACACGTTGATGAAAAAAAATCATAATCTCTATATACTGTATTTTAACTATGTAAAACTCCATTTTCAAAATATTATGCATCATGTTGAAAGAGAAAAGAAAATGAGAAATATAAAAAAAATATTAAAAAAGTAAGTAATAACAAAAAAAGAATGTATTCTGGTGCAGAGAGAGAAAAATAACTGGAGTGTAGTGAAATGCTTCGCAAGCAAATTGTAGTTCGTACCGCGGGATGACACTTATAATCCCATGATGTTAAAAATATTATTATTACAATTTTTAGCAGCAATCGCCCTCCTATTTATTTCCAAACTGTTAAATGTTTTCATATTTTGAGAGAAAAAAATCTCAATGGTCATTTTTTCACTAGATTTACCCCTGAAAATGTGTAATTTTCTCATTATAATTTGAATCAAAAATTATTTACCCCTCAGTCACTCAATTCCTTCATTACTATGCAAAAAAAACAAGGGATAATTAATGATGATTCAAAACAAATTAATAATCGAAACCCAGAAAATAATTAGGGAAAATGATAAAATTCACGAAATATCCAGTAGCAAATTGTGCGGATTTTGAAAACTGAATTTGAAGGGATTTAAAATGAGAAACACTATCCATGTAGAATGAAGCGCACGTGGGTCCCATTATTATAATGTTCTTAATGAAATAGTAGATATGAAAATGCAAAGATAAAAAAAACAAAGCAATTTAAAAACAAATTTCTGCAATTGTTTATTTTTTTCTCTTTATTAGCAGAATAAAAAAAATACAAAACGAACATATATTTACGCAAAAGCCAAGCAAAATGTTATTGTAAGCTATTATCAATTAATCATTTGTGTTTAACTAATTCTCCATTGAAATAAGATTATTGTTTCAATTATTACTTTATTTGCGATGAAATAAGTGCTGTAATTCTGCGGTCCAGAGTCTACTCTAATTCAGTGAAAATAATTCAATTTAAAAAAAACATGATGGTTTGTGAAAAATGTCGATACACGTGAGCTGTAAAATCTCCAACATTTTTTCAATTTAAATGAATGAAAAATAAGATTAATTCGTGTCTTGAAAAACACGACTGAGCAAATCTGAGAGTTCTCTGGCAATCGCCTTCAGACACAAACATATATAAAATTTCACATCATTAATAACATTTATTTATCCCATAGAACGTATGTGTGCACATAGGCGTTAATTCGAGCAAAGAGAGGAAAAATTCATTTTGAATTAAATAGAAATGAAAGAAAATTACCACAATTATCCGCTGATAACCGAAAGTATTGCATAGACTCTGCATAAACTCGAATGAATTTTGGGGAGGAAATAAATGAAAGAAGAATTGTATGTGTAACTGGATAGTTTTATTTATTCTTTTCCTAATACCCGTCTGGCCCCGAGGGATTGGACAGACGCTGCATCAACTGGAGTAAATTCTGGGGAAGAAATGAATAAAAGAAGAATTGTGGGTGTAATTAAATTCATTTTATTTCGTGTTCTAGCAAAATTATTAATTCTCGCTTGAAGTCTTCGATGCCAATTACTTTAATGATTAAAGCTATTGAAAAACCCCTGCATCCTCTCATTAGCTCTCGTGTGGAAAATAAAGCCTCCTTCACCCCCTCCAGTTCCTTCTCCGTGAACTTTTTCAGCCTCTCATTAAAACTCTCATGAGAAAAGTAAACTTTGCTGAAACTTCATTTTAGGGAAAAAATGAATAAAATAAGAATTGTGTGTGTAAATTAATTTTATTTCGTGTTCTAGCAAAATCGTTAATCCTCCTCTCTCGGTACAGGATAGATAAACAATCCTCGCTTGAAGTCTTCAATGTCAGTTACATAATAATCATCTGTTTTTTTCACCTTCTCCCCAAGCAAGTTCTTCAGAAACTTCAAATTGTATTCAACATCCCCTCCATACTTGACCAAATGCCTCTTCTTCAAACTCTTCCCATTCTTCTCATCATCCTCCACATCATTTCCAGACTGACCCTCCCCTTTACTCTTGTCATTCCCCACAACCTGAACACTCAATTTCCTCAGGTTCTTCCCCCCAATGATATGCGCCTCCATCCAATCCCTGAGTTCCTCCAGATCAATCTCCGAAATCATCTCCACCTCCTTCGCCAGCCTATCAAAAACATAATGATTCGAGGTGATCTCTCCCCAATTCCTCGTGACCTCCTCCTTCAGATGAATATCCGCGCACTGCTTGACCTTGATCAAAGCCTCCTTCACCCCCTCCAGCTCCTTCTCCGTGGACTTCTTCAGCGTCTCATTAAACCCCTTCAAGAACCCCTCAATCCTCTCATCAATATACTCCACACTAAACTTATCTGCCTGCGTGTGAACTGTCACCGAGTACCCAAAAACCCCACTAGTATTCCTCAAAAGCGAGAAAACATTGTACCCCAGCTGCTCCTGCGTCCTCAGCTGATTGAACAATGGCTCCTCCATGCTCATCATCACGAGCTCAATGATAACCTCCAGCCTCGTGGAGAACAAATCCGACTGATAATAGTTAGTCACCACAGAATTAGCATCCGTCCCATTAAAATTCCTGACCCTGCAGCAATGAGTTTCCCCTCTGGGCAGAACATTAACCCGACTCTGAGGCAGAGTGTTCGGCAGCAGTGGCTTACACCCAAGAATCTCAAAGCACTTCAGCGCGTTCCTGATCACCTCCTCCCTCTCTATGTTCCCCTGGACCAGAGACTGCACATAAATATAATTACAAAAGTATTTAACAAAATTCTTGAACTGATCGAAAGTCACTCCAGCCACAGCCGCATGTTTATCGACAGCTGACCAATGATTAACGATCAATATCGACAGCCTCACGTCCTTATTCAACTTCGAGGGCTTCAGAAAAGTATTATAATAATCCTTCAACTGCTCCTCCTTCATAATCTGAAACAAGCTTTCAGTAACCAGTTCAGAACAATTAGCAATGTACTTGGCAATAGTCTCCAGCAGCAGCGGAAGCTTCTGGTTGAACCCAGAGACCTTGACCAGAAGTCCCTTCCCCCAATGCTCAATCTGATAATTCAACTCCACAGCTGTCGCTGGGTACAGCTCCTCCACCAGCAGCTGCTTGAGAATAGACACCATCAGGTCAGTCATCCCAGCGCCCTCCGGAGAAGCCACAACCCCTGGAGAAATGAAGTAAAAGTGCATGTAGCACTCTGGAAGCCTGAACTTGGAGTCTGGCTTGTACCAGATCTCCGAGAGGGCGTCCTGGTGGATCCTAACTGGATACTCGACTTCGGAGTCTATCGGAATGAGACTGAAGTCGTCGGTGATGAAGATGTTTGGCTCAGGCAGGTGAAACTCTTTGAATGGCTCCAGCCTTTTCCAGGATTCTATCCAGTCTTGGGGGATCTCCGAGTCCGTGTACCTCGTCTGGAACCAGGGCTCCACCTTTTCGAAGCTCTCGTCATCGAACTTCTTGTTGAAGATGATGATATTGACGTTGTCGGGGGTCAGTGCCTCCATGCAAGCAGCTATCGCCTCGGGATTGTACTCGAAGTAGAGATCACTACCGGTTATGTAGTCCCTGGGGGAGTAGAAGTGCATGTTCTCGCAGAGATCCTCCACGTACTCAGCAGGAGGCACCTCGTCAGCAAATCTGGGGGTAATAAGGAAATTGTATGAAGCTCAATTCATTCTAATTCTGTTTAATTTCTAATTCCTTCTAATTAGCTAAACGGGGAAAATTATGGAGACATATTGGCGAGATGTCTTATGATAATTAATTGAAAATATGTAGTTTTCGACGCCAATTTTTCGATCATGACGTCAAGAAGACGGTCAGGGGGTATGGGGGGAGGGGGGGATCGTTTGTACAATCTCAGACGGACACATTCCGTTTTGTACACGTTCTAGGAACAATGATGACAGTACGGAAGGCGGTGGAACAGATGGGAACGGCATAAAGGGAGCCTTAGACACATACTCCAGTAGGATTTTGAATTTTTCCAGGGGGAAAATCGACTTTCGACAAAATGGAATTTTTCGCCGAGTGAACGTTGATTTTGCATCTATTAATGATTCTGATGCAAATGAAACACTTGAGAGCCCCAGAAATGCAGAAATACAATTTTTTTTCACCTGGGGCCAAAGTGTCAGATCTTGGATTTTTCCTGGAGGAAAGTCGACTTTCTGCAATAAATCATTTATCAGTGTACATGACCATTGACCATCCATGTAACTAAGTGTAATAGCTCAAAGAGATTAAATTAAGACCGTGACTATTCGCACCATTGCGTGAATCACTCCCGTACACTCCATACACTCCACGCATGCGCGAAGTTTGTGTGTTTCACGCAGCCGAATTTTCATACTGCTGTGTATTTCACGCAGTTGAAGTTTCATACTACTGTGTGTTTCACGCAGTTGAAGTTTCATACTACTGTGTGTTTCAC
>NW_021680447.1:3907-4210 GCF_001412515.2 Diachasma alloeum | reverse complement strand
GCTGCGTGAAACACACAAACTTCACGCATGCGTGGAGTGTATGGAGTGTACGGGAGTGACTCACGCAATGGTGCGAAAAGTCACGGCCAAAGATGATGTCTGTTTTCAATTGAAAAGCGCAATTGTGACAACATTGTCCAGTGGGTTCTAGAAGTGTCTCCCCTGGTTCAAAACCATCATTAGAGGCCCTAGCAAGCCATTTCTCGACACGCTCTTTCATTTGAGCCCAAAAAAACATTCATATCTTGTCTGACATCGCTGCTACAAACTCGTGTCTACAACTCGGGCCTTCAATTGAAAACC
>NW_021680447.1:3366-3596 GCF_001412515.2 Diachasma alloeum | reverse complement strand
AAAAATCTTCAAACAATTTGCTACCGATTGGTGATAAAATTTTTTGGAAATAATAAAATAGGGGGGATAACGCCTTTTTTTCAGGGGTTATTTTTCAAAAATTTATTTAAAAAAAAGTCCTAACTAGCAAATGTTTTTTATTAGCTCGCAATTTTTTTCAAAACTACTTCAATGAGGAAAAAAATAAAAATTTGGAATATCTATACATGAGGGGCTAATTGATCGGATCT
>NW_021680447.1:463-3145 GCF_001412515.2 Diachasma alloeum | reverse complement strand
CTCAAGAATCGAATGAAATAGGTTTTAAGGCTCTATCTCTCATAGTTTCCGAGATAATCGCGAAAAACGAAAGTGCCAGAAAAAATTAATTCCATTCATCTTGTATAAGGCCTAGGAAGAGGAAAACCGCAATTCTGAGCCATCCACTTGCCTATAGGGGACCCAAATTTGGTTTTAAGGCTCTATCTCTCATAGTTTCCGAGATAATCGCGAAAAACGAAAATGCCAAAAAAAATTAATTTAATTCATCTTGTATAGGGTGTAGGAAGTGGAAAAACGCAATTCTGAGCCGTCCATCTGCCTATACGGAACCCAAATTTCCTCAGGAATCGAATGGAATAGGTTTTAAGGCTCTATCTCTCATAGTTTCCGAGATAATCGCGAAAAACGAAAGTGCCAAAAAAAATTAATTTAATTCATCTTGTATAGGGTGTAGGAAGTGGAAAAACGCAATTCTGAGCCGTCCATCTGCCTATACGGAACCCAAATTTCCTCAGGAATCGAATGGAATAGGTTTTAAGGCTCTATCTCTCATAGTTTCCGAGATAATCGCGAAAAACGAAAGTGCCAAAAAAAATTAATTTAATTCATCTTGTATAGGGTGTGGGAAGTGGAAAAACGCAATTCTGAGCCGTCCATCTGCCTATACGGAACCCAAATTTCCTCAGGAATCGAATGGAATAGGTTTTAAGGCTCTATCTCTCATAGTTTCCGAGATAATCGCGAAAAACGAAAGTGCCAAAAAAAATTAATTTAATTCATCTTGTATAGGGTGTGGGAAGTGGAAAAACGCAATTCTGAGCCGTCCATCTGCCTATACGGAACCCAAATTTCCTCAGGAATCGAATGGAATAGGTTTTAAGGCTCTATCTCTCATAGTTTCCGAGATAATCGCGAAAAACGAAAGTGCCAAAAAAAATTAATTTAATTCATCTTGTATAGGGTGTGGGAAGTGGAAAAACGCAATTCTGAGCCGTCCATCTGCCTATACGGAACCCAAATTTCCTCAGGAATCGAATGGAATAGGTTTTAAGGCTCTATCTCTCATAGTTTCCGAGATAATCGCGAAAAACGAAAGTGCCAAAAAAAATTAATTTAATTCATCTTGTATAGGGTGTGGGAAGTGGAAAAACGCAATTCTGAGCCGTCCATCTGCCTATACGGAACCCAAATTTCCTCAGGAATCGAATGGAATAGGTTTTAAGGCTCTATCTCTCATAGTTTCCGAGATAATCGCGAAAAACGAAAGTGCCAAAAAAAATTAATTTAATTCATCTTGTATAGGGCGTAGGAAGTGGAAAAACGCAATTCTGAGCCGTCCATCTGCCTATACGGAACCCAAATTTCCTCAGGAATCGAATGGAATAGGTTTTAAGGCTCTATCTCTCATAGTTTCCGAGATAATCGCGAAAAACGAAAGTGCCAAAAAAAATTAATTTAATTCATCTTGTATAGGGTGTAGGAAGTGGAAAAACGCAATTCTGAGCCGTCCATCTGCCTATACGGAACCCAAATTTCCTCAGGAATCGAATGGAATAGGTTTTAAGGCTCTATCTCTCATAGTTTCCGAGATAATCGCGAAAAACGAAAGTGCCAAAAAAAATTAATTTAATTCATCTTGTATAGGGTGTAGGAAGTGGAAAAACGCAATTCTGAGCCGTCCATCTGCCTATACGGAACCCAAATTTCCTCAGGAATCGAATGGAATAGGTTTTAAGGCTCTATCTCTCATAGTTTCCGAGATAATCGCGAAAAACGAAAGTGCCAAAAAAAATTAATTTAATTCATCTTGTATAGGGTGTAGGAAGTGGAAAAACGCAATTCTGAGCCGTCCATCTGCCTATACGGAACCCAAATTTCCTCAGGAATCGAATGGAATAGGTTTTAAGGCTCTATCTCTCATAGTTTCCGAGATAATCGCGAAAAACGAAAGTGCCAAAAAAAATTAATTTAATTCATCTTGTATAGGGTGTAGGAAGTGGAAAAACGCAATTCTGAGCCGTCCATCTGCCTATACGGAACCCAAATTTCCTCAGGAATCGAATGGAATAGGTTTTAAGGCTCTATCTCTCATAGTTTCCGAGATAATCGCGAAAAACGAAAGTGCCAAAAAAAATTAATTTAATTCATCTTGTATAGGGTGTAGGAAGTGGAAAAACGCAATTCTGAGCCGTCCATCTGCCTATACGGAACCCAAATTTCCTCAGGAATCGAATGGAATAGGTTTTAAGGCTCTATCTCTCATAGTTTCCGAGATAATCGCGAAAAACGAAAGTGCCAAAAAAAATTAATTTAATTCATCTTGTATAGGGTGTAGGAAGTGGAAAAACGCAATTCTGAGCCGTCCATCTGCCTATACGGAACCCAAATTTCCTCAGGAATCGAATGGAATAGGTTTTAAGGCTCTATCTCTCATAGTTTCCGAGATAATCGCGAAAAACGAAAGTGCCAAAAAAAATTAATTTAATTCATCTTGTATAGGGTGTAGGAAGTGGAAAAACGCAATTCTGAGCCGTCCATCTGCCTATACGGAACCCAAATTTCCTCAGGAATCGAATGGAATAGGTTTTAAGGCTCTATCTCTCATAGTTTCCGAGATAATCGCGAAAAACGAAAGTGCAAAAAAAAAAAAATTTAATTCATCTTGTGTAAGGCCTAGGAAGTGGGAAAACGTGATTCTCA
>NW_021680447.1:0-144 GCF_001412515.2 Diachasma alloeum | reverse complement strand
GGTTTTAAGGCTCTATCTCTCATAGTTTCCGAGATAATCGCGAAAAACGAAAGTGCCAAGAAAAATTAATTGAATTCATTTTGTATAGGGTGTACGAAGTGGAAAAACGCAATTCTGAGCCGTCGATCTGCCTACATGGAACCC
>NW_021680446.1:974864-996351 GCF_001412515.2 Diachasma alloeum | reverse complement strand
AACTATGAGAGATAGAGCCTTAAAACCGAATTTGGGTGCCCTATAGGCAGGTTTTATTCGTTAAACCCCTGTAGAGACCTCACAAGGATGTGGCCTCTTGGATACGAAAGATCTCCAATAAATCAGATTTACAAATGCAAATAAAGTCATCATGGGAGCGTCTCAAAACACAAACGGAAATAATTGATGAGTTAATTTTAAAAATGCTTCAGAGAATTGCTTCCAGAAGAAACAGTTCGGAAACTTAAGGGACATTTTAAAGGATATTTTCTGCTCCTCATTGTCGGGAACGATGGCTAAATAAAGTTGGAACAGCAGAATTGAATACAGATATGTAAACAAGAAAATCAGTAACTTGTGAAAGTAGATGTTGTGAGTCGTCCCACATTTCATCATACGAAGATTTTTCAAATATAATATTTTTTCCCTCGAGCCCTAAATATTAAAAGCACACCAAATTATCGCCAAACCGCCAACGTCCATATTCAGACGCCAAAGGAACTTCGAAAATCGCCCATTTGGCGGCAAACCGCCCAATCTGGCAACTCTGGATGCGGCAAACGATTTCTACGCGCAGGGGGCGCCCATTTTATGCGCAGGCGATACGGCGCGCAAACTTTCTTCGTTCAAAATCGCAATGTTAGTTCTACCTCACAATAAATAAACAAAATATCATAATAAATAACCAACTGAAACCCTGTAGAATTAATTCCCTCATCATGAATTATTCTCATGTTAATGAATAAATAAATTTAAAAAAAAACAATCCAATTAATGTTTTCCCTTTTTCTCCAACACAAAATTTGGAGATAATTTTTTCTTTTCCTTCTCTATCAAGTCAATGAACTAAAAGTCGTTTGCATTCATCACAACATCTCCTCTATATTCTACTGAAATTAAATGTTGCGCAATCATCAGGCCCCACCTACGACAATTAAAACTTCTCCCAAATTATAATAATAATATAATTACTATAAATACATAAATGAGGACAAACGCTTGACGGATTAAATTGTTTATGCGGCAACATTGTCCGCTAGCGATGCCTCCGCTGCAGCCCAAATACATCCTCCATTTCCTAACGAAGAAACATCCCCCTGTCTTCGCCTCACTCCTCAAAATCCACATTCATGTGTGGTAGCGGTTCGTGCGCCCCCGGTGAGATCGATCTGGAGAAACTGCGCGGATTCGCCGCAGTAAGACCGCCGGCACAGTTTCCTCGGTTTTATAATACTGGATCGAGTGAGAAAACTAAAGAAATTCGACGACTGGGGAAACAAGTTCCAGAGAGCGCAGTATTATAGTTGAATTTTCCTGTGATACGATCACCCGAGACGCGATTACATTGATACAATAAATAAACAACAATAAATAAAGTATCAAAATGGAGATGCAGCCAGGGAAATGAGACAAAGAAAAGCTCGAAAAATCAGACGATCAGTAGTGTCTCATCGGCAATCAGCGGGCGATGAAAATATTTCAATGGATGTTCCTCATTTTGGAGACTGATCATTAGACGTGTCTGCAAGTATGTGAAATCCCCTCGTCGGAGTCAGAGAATTCTTCGAGACTTGAGAGAAAGCTTTTCTCTTCGCGTGTCGGAAAAAGCTCGAGGGGAAAAAATATTTGGTACATAAATAAAAAAAAAGTTGAAAAAAGTGGGGAGAAAGCGAGTGAAAAGCGGAAGGGGGCGCTGATATCAAGACTGGTAGTCGTTGGTGCTTCCACTCGTTATCACACACGACGCACGATCGTCGTCGACGGAGGGCTCGTGGGTTGCGTTGAGGTGGAGGGTGCGGTGGTGGTGGACTCGAAGAAATCGGCGATTAGCATCCCATAAAGTGAAGAGAAATCGGAATAACAGATTTTCAAATTTTTATTTGAGATAATTCAGCGAGAAAGAGAGAGAGAGAGAGAGAGAGAGCGAGAGAGAGGGGGGCGAAAAGTGCCGCCCTGCGGAGAGCTTTCGAGGGGAGAAAAAAAAGAGAGAAAAACGACAGCAGCTTCTCTCACCTCTGCTGCTACTGCCGGGGGTGGACGGTGGTGGCGGTAGTGGGTAGAGAGGTTGCTGGGCAAAATCTTTTCATTTCTGCTTAGAAATCCCCCGAGTTTCTCTCCAAATCACATCGCAGTGTCTCGCCATTCTATTCCACATTTCCCCGTTGTTTTTCGTTAAATTTTCTACATGTGCATTAGCGTGTGCGCGCGGGTGATTGCGCTTTTGAGTTGATTTTCGAATGATTTTAGGCCCTTTCTAAACACTAATTTATCAGCCCCATTGGTAAAGTATTTTTGACAGACTGTTTTCTAGACCTGTGATTCGTTAACGAAGTGTGCAGTGGCATTGCGGGTGGCGTTGCCGTCGGATTTTCATTAAAAAAAGGAGGGGTAGTGCAAGAACTCCCTCTTTTCGATCTGTGATCACTCAAGTATCGTTAATTTTCATAATTTCAACGCCAAGTGAACAGTTTTAATTCCACTCACAGCGTCGTCGCGCTGAGATTCACCAGATGACTCTTCGACGAATCAGCGAGAAAAATACGCAAGGGATGCGTTAATTATGAAATCAACGGGACTCAGTCCAATTTGCCATAAGTAATAGCGTGCCAAAGTGGGACGGTCCCTTGACCCTGCTGGGATATGACGTAATGGCAAGAGAGGTAAAGACACCTATTCATTCGATATTTTCATTTCTCTTCGCTCTGTTTCCCTCGGCCGAGTCATTCGTCGTCATTTCCACGCGCATTTTGAAATCGCCCAATTGGAAAACTCAATTGTTCGGGGGATGCGATTAGATATTACACCGGATATACTCCCTGTTCCAAATATTCAACGTGACCCAGTTCCTCTCGCCTGGTAGATGACCCCGTGACACCGCGGCTGTTCGAGTTCCCTGATTGAACGGAGGGGGGTGGAGAGGGGGTAAATGAGGGTGTGGGTGGCCTAGGATATCGGGGACAGCAACCTCCTTCGGTCTGCGGCCCTTTCCAGCTTGTCGCGCTTCTCCTACTGCTCGCGAATATGTATTTACGAGACTGAGGGCCCGCCACAGCGCGCTGTAATTGTAACAATCATCATTGAAAATCTAAAAAATAATCAATCATGAATTCAGCAGCGAAGGGGTTCAAGACGATTTTGACTAGTCATGAGTTTTCGATGAATATCTCGCAATCTAAGGCAGATAGGAAAATTTTTGTGATGACTTTTTCGGTAGAGCATATTGAGAGCTTCAAAAAAGATATAGACGAAAATTTCGCTAGCTCCCGCGGATTTTGAGATATTCTTCGAAAACTCAGGTAAGTCGAGTTGAACCGGTACCACTTCGCTACTCAATTAAATTTGCCGCCTCTGACGACTCCACCAATGAGGAATGAGCGTGACAGACTTGCGAGATATCGATAGTTATCGACTTTAAGGGTATGTTCTTTCTCTCGGGGGTTACAGTTTATCGTAATTCCGCCGTGGAGATGAGTAAGCGCCGCAAAACATTTTCTTTCATTTTTTTTTTTTTTTTTAAAGGTTTCGAGTTCAAATCCCGGCCGGGTAGAATGGTGCGATCTAACCATTTAAAGTCTTGATCATCATCGCAGAATACCCCAACCGCGTCGAAGCGATGTAAAATGACGATAAAAAAAAAAAAAAAAAAAATTCCGTCTCGCGTTTTTCGAATGCGATAGACTGCCGAGCTGGGGCAGTTCGAACTACCTCTCGCTATTGGACGTCTTTATCTGTGCCATCTTACGATTTGCCGGGGCTTGCTGCTCCTTTCAAGAATGATTGAATTAGGTCAGTGTTTTCGACCATAAGTTGCGGCTACGCAGGCGCACAGCGGGGCTTAGCGCCGCCCTGCTGAAAAACGTGGACCGAGCCAAACATAATTCCGTACTCGACCAGATATTTATTCTTTTTCTACGGGTCCAGTCATTTCAGGAGCGAAGTGGTAAAGCGGGTTGAGGCGACTCGGATCTGCGTATGAAAAAATTGAATTGAAAAATTTTACAAAAAATTGAATTATTTGAATTATTTTATTTTATAAAAAAAAAAAAATTATTCAAATTATTTTATTTTACTTAAATTTTATTCATAATTTGAATTTAAATTATCTCTAGAATTTTAACAGAACCCCAATAGAATTTCCAGAGAACTCGAACAGAATTTCCCAACGAATTCGCCAAGTTTTTCTATTTAATTTTTTCATACGTGTCTTTTTTTAGGAATATCTCTGAATCTAAGGGAGATAGCCAAATTTTTGTAATGACAATTGTTGTAGCACTCAATCGGCTCTACAAAAAAGCTTCTAACAAAAATTCTGCTATCTCCCTTAGATTCCGAGATATTCATTGAAAACTGGGCATTAATCAAAATTAATCAGAATTAATCAAAATTGCGTTTTACCACTTCGTTACTGATTTTTATGGAATATTGTGATTATACAGTTGCTCCTCATGCTAGTCCACTGGGCGGACGGTGGCGGCTTGGTAAAATTCGATTGTTATTTGCGCAGTTGATTAAATTAAAGATATAACAGTTTTCGATTAATCAGGCGAAATCGGTAAATAATTGCCCGAAAGGATGTGCACAAAAAATAGTCGGTTGCCTTGGAATTTGTGTAGGAGTTATGTCGAGTCGGTGGGACTGAAAAAGTGGTTAAGGTCGCGGCGCAAGGAGAGGGTGTCAGCCTATTCTCAGACAAGTGGCTTCGCGCCGTTAGGAGGGTCAACAAGTTCACACAATTAGCTTATCATTAAGGCGGAAGATTTTCAGAAACGTGGAGAATTGTTTGTGGTCCACAATGCTCGAACACATCCTGCCAATATTTTTATTTATTTTATCCTTCAACTAGTCTAAATTAATCACGCATGAAAAAATTTAATAGAAAAAATTTAATAGAAAAAGCGAACGACTTTGTTGGAAAATTCTATTGGATTTCTGGACGATTCTATTAAAATATTTAATAGAAATTCAGTAGAATAATATTTAATAAAAAATTTAATAGAGTTTGATTTTTGTATATAATTTTCCAAGAAAATCAATCAAAAAAAACTTGGAAAATTCTGCGCCCAGGAAATTCTATACAAAATATTTCAATAGAATCGGCCAAAAACAAATAGAAATTTCAATAGAAATCCAGTAGAATTGTCTAACGAATTCACTCGCTTTTCTATTAAATTTTTTCATCTGTGACATAATTATTGTTGTATTTATAAATATTATTGTGAGGGATCTTGAATGGAAAATGTAGTTTTATATTTATGAATCTGTAACGTTTTGCAAGCGCATATGGCCGCATAATTGTGAAAGTGCACAGGCAATATCGACTAGTACGCGTTGAGGATTCAGGGTAAATTAACTTTCCGTTGACCTGCTATCAACACTCCATTTAACACAACGGCCGATTATCTGATACCGCCAGTCTCATGCTCGTTGTTATTCTGAGACCAAGGACACTTTTTGTTATTCTTCTGAGTTGCGCTTTGCTTTGCTTCATTTCGCATTTGATTATACTGATGCAATTTCTTTTAAGGAGTTACGGAGCAAAAGACCTTTCAAGATATGGGACAGCTGGCGTAATGTGAGGAAGGGTCTCGTCGTCAGCAACTTCGAGGAACTTGTACACCGAGGTAAACAGTGGAGTTTTTTCTTTTTGAAAATGTTGAAATTGTGATATTTTTTTCTAAAAATAAATACATAAAATTTCCTCATGCTTATATATTATTATTTTTTAATAACATAAAAACAGATAATTTTTCTATATTTTTTTTACATAAAAAAATTATCTAAAAATATATGTACACATATATTAAGTAATATAATATGTCTATGATATTAATAATATATTTTATAATATTATAAATAATAATATATACGATATATTATTACATTACATATAATACAGTATTATATTATGTATAATATATTGTAATATATATTAAATATATTATATTATATTTTTAATATATTCATATTTTCAAAAATACTTTTCCTCATACTTGTATATTATTTTTTTTAATAACATAAAAACAGATAATTTTTCTACATTTTTTTATATAAAAAAATAATCTACAAAATATATGTACACATATATGAAATCATATAATATATTTCATGATATTAATAATATAATTTATAATATCATAAATATTAATATATAAAATATATTATATTATTTGATATATAATAATATATGTGATATATTATTACATTACATATAATAGAGTATTATATTATGCATAATATATTGTAATATATATTAAATATATCAATATATTTTTAATATATACATATTTTTTAAAATATTTTCTTATTATACTATATAAGATATTCAAGTTTAAGATGGAAATAATCCCAAGTTACTCACAAAAAATGTCACATTCTTTTTTTAAAAGTGGAAAAGAGGAATATATATCGTTGATTGTTGATAGGTAAGGAGAAATTGGGCGTGCCTCAGAATGAGAGCGTGAGTCTGGTATTGGAGTCTGATGGAACGCAGGTCGAGGACGGTGAATACTTCAAGACCCTAGCTAATAATACAATACTTTTGCTGTTGAGGCACGGTGAGAGATGGTGTCCAACTGGTGTCGACATTATACGCGCAGGTACAGTAATAATTAAAAAATTACTGTCCCAATCTAATCATCACGAATACACTGTTAGAAAAAAAAAGAAATTTCAGGTTTCACTGAAAGTTCTGTAAAATTGAAGAATTTTAAGGGGCATAGAGACCCGAATTCCTTCATTTATTTGAATTTCCAAGATGAATCGGCAATTCCATGAGTAATTTAGCTCCGCCCAAGCCAACCCTCCAGCTGTCGAATCGTTCCCACCAAAACTGTCACAATGTTTTCTCGCTTTCAGCCATATCGGCAATCCCAAAAATAGTCTGTGAAACAATTCACGCCCTAGAGTTGCACGATGAAACGCCCTCGTGGAAGATCATGGACAACAAGGGACGCGTCACAGTGGTACTCCATTGGGACCAGCGTTCCGGCGGTTCAAGTCAGCACTCGCAATCGCAGTCCCAACAGGCAACGGTGCAGCAGCCGAAAGGTGAAACAGTAAGTTCCAAGTATTCACCAACGAAGAAGAGCGACCTGAGCGGTCAGCGTCCGTCACTAGTGATACAAACGAGCCTCGACAAATTGGGCTACGGTAAAACAAGCCACGGGGAGCTCTTGCCACCTCGCTACAGTAGCCCCCAAATAACTGTGATAAATCATGACGACATGGTGCAAAAGAGTTTCACTAGTCCGAGTAATAGTTCCTACGGATCGATAAGCACACAATTGCCCCCGCAGCAGCAGCAGCAGCAGCAGCAGCAGCATCATGGCATGACCCGGGGTCTGGTAAAACAGGGAACTAATTCATTCGAAAGCACCACCATTCATATCCACACACCGGAGTGCTCAAACCGCATACATCAACCGGTGCGCAATGGCAGTCCGGTTAATGGGGCTGACGGTGGCCCCAGCGAGTGCGACTTCCACTGCTGCGCACTACACGAGGAGGGGCGGAGAATTGCCGTTCACAAATCCGTAGCGACATCGCCGATACAGGATCAGCATGCTGCGCAGCGTGACCAGCATCAGCAGCAAACGCAAACGCAAACTCCGTCACCGCAACCGCCATCCTCCCTCTCGGACGGTACCAGACGCTCCGGCATGGGCAAAGGACACGTCAGATTTCGCGACACAGCCGACGAGGAGTCATCACCCCGCAATTCTGCCTTTCACATGCATCATCACAATCATCATCAGGAGCACGACAGCTCGGAATCCGAAACGGAAAATACCATTATGGAGGATGAAATAGTGACGTCGGAAAAATTTTTATTACTCATTGATCAGTTGACTGTTGATCAAAAGCATCACTTAAGTATCAAGGACATTGGCATTATACTTGAACGATTGAGCTCGAAGATACTCGATGTCGAGAGGCTGGATCGGGAGAGTGAGAGCGAGGAATGTTACAATTGGACCATCAAAGCTATCATACGGGGTGATGTGCTGAGAGAACTCGGGGTTATTTACAATGGTAATTATTACGCTATTAGTGAGCATCCTGGGTATAAAGAAGAGTCTGAAGAGAATAATGAGGATAACGAGGAGGAGGAAGAGGATAGACTTTAATAATTATCGTTTTTAAGAAAACAATAAAACAAATTAGCTAGCATTGTAACATTGTTTCATCTTGCCTCCCACTTTCTACTCCATCGTTCAGACTAAACGACAGACTAATGTTTGCGCTCATTTTAATCGGGAGAGAGCTGAGCGAATGAGCGTAAATATTCACCCGTTTTTAATTTTGGCTTTTGGTTTTTTGTAAAAGAGGAAACATAGAGTGAAATCTCTTTCATTTGCGGAAAAGGTTTTCCCCCCCAACTCTGTTATTAGGAATTTTTCACGAGTGAGGAGTTGAAAAGGATTCATCATCAAATAAATACGATAAACAAGAGATGAGAAAAAACATTATAAACATTAGATCTAATGACGGTTGTTGAATATGTACTTATTGAATAGTATGTATACTTGTAGGAAACATTTTTTGGGATACGGATGCTCTCCGTAACCGTCCACGACACTGCCCTATCTTAAAAGAGAAAATAAAAGAATAAGAAATAGATAACAATTAATGGAAAAAAAATGGAAAACAGAATTAGAGAGGGGATAATGAAGGAAGATATTGAAATCTTAGGGAAGAGCTGAGCAATGATGATAGTGCGTTCAATCGTGAAGGATAAAATTTGTGATCAGGGTTTGAACGATTATCAATTCAATTACATATATCATAGAAAACATCAAATCACCATTCATTGTGAAATCACGTCCTCACGAGTGAGTGATTATTGACTTTATACTTTCACCACATTGGCAGGAGTTATTTGAGACCGCAGAGTGGACGGAAACAAGGAATTTCAGTAAATGTACTTGGGTTTGGGTGTGTGATGGATATACCACTGTTGAAATTGAGACGAGGATTTCGTAGTGACGGGGTATGACTCATGCAGGTTGGAGAGCAACAAGAAGGTTGAAAAAGAAGGTTAAAATCTTTAGAAGTAAATTAAGTTTAGTTACTCCTGTCAGCCAATTTTCACTTTTCAACCCCACACATACGGCGTCGATCGAGGGGCTATTCACGGGCGAATTGGGTGACACCGCGATTACAAAATGTAATCGATTACCCAGGATTACGGGACTGATTACACTGATTACCATTGCCTATGCGATAACCGTGATTACCAAGAGCACAGAATGTGATTACACGATTACAAATGATTTCGTCGATTACATTCTGTGATTACCAAACATCTGTAATCATTGAAATCACAAAAAATGCCCTCTTATTAAATATGAATTGAGGGAATAATTAATTATTAGAATCTGCAAAGAAATGAGGAAGGAGGGGCGGGGATTAGAACAGAGGAATGCAGTCTCCATCACTCCATCTAAAAATTTGGGCATTTATAAGTGCTATCAGCTAAATAAATTTACTGAACATCTACCATTGATGGAGAATGAAACTTACCAGCAGATAATTTAGAGATAATTCAGTCGTTGGTTCTCCAGAATAAGAAGAAATTTTAACTCTGTTGAATGAATTTTCTACGGACAAATGCTCTGTGCAAAACGCATTGGCTATGCAAGCTTCTGAGCCACAAACATCGGGGATTCCAAGAAAAATTGATCCAGGGATCTCTGGGACTTACCGTTGGTAGAAATGACGCGCGCGAAAATTCAAAAACAAAATTCACGGTCTCACTAGGAGCAACTGCGAAAGATTACACTGATTACAAATGATTACAGTGATTACAAATGATTACCACTTGATTACCAAAACTTGATTACAAATATGGTAATCATGTGATTACAATGATTACATTGATTTCACTGGGATTACAATTGATTACATCAGCGAGTGACACCACGATTACGCCTGTGAATAGCCCCTTGGTACAAATTGAGATTTCAATATTATGTCAATATATATGTGTGCAATTCTTGTGTGCATGAATCATACCCTGTCTTCGTAATAGTTGATTGAAAAAAATTTTAATAATGTTTTTCACATGCGTTTGAAAATAGAATGAGGGCATACAATTTGGATTCAATGTTACCACAACGTGTCGCATCGCATTTTGTTGTTAGATGTGAACGAATGAGATATTTATATGAAAAGTATGTCAAATGAATGGAGGAAACGTAATCCCCTGTGTCAAGATGAATGTGTGATTACAAGACATCATTTGTCTCCAGTAATATCGTTTCTATTTCAAAATTTATTGAGCAAAGTTTATCGTTACGTTGAATTTTAGGGTGAAGAGAATGCATGAAGCGATTATTTTTTATAATTCCTGTAGGATCCCTCGTATTTGTATTAAATCCATTATTATTTCACATTCCTCTCCGGGACGATGAGAAGTGCATGTGAAATTGGAGGAGGAAAAGTGAAAAGATAAATTATAAACTCAATGATTGGTAATGTCGATGACGAACTCGAAGAGCCTTCGCGGCCCTCTGAAAATAATGAATGAGTGCTGGCGAAAGATGAAAACGAAGAACGAAATATAATATTACCGCAATGGCAAGTACGACAAGTTTGCAATTTTAATAAATTTCTATTTCTAAATATTGTACGCGTATTATCCTAGTAGCAATTCACTGGCAGTTGATGAGTTTAAGGGGTAAAAAAACGAAGAAAGGGAAAATGAGATGAGCGACATCTACACATCAAACAGATTAAAAATGTATTGAAGAGTGAAATACGACGAGTGCCAACAGTTAAAGTGATAGAGAGCCGAGACATTGAGAGTCGTTATGTGCCAATAATGCATTTAAAATTCTTCGAAATTTCCGTTATAAATTACCACTCATTCTGCTCACGAGTGAAACAAGTCAACGCAACGGCGGACATTTACCTCAACCACTGAATTGAAAGACGATCCTTTGTTCGTTCGAGAATAAACTGAACACATCAACCCTTCGCATTCTTAAAAACTCCGACTTTCATTTTCCATTTCACCTGCGTAAGAACAAATCACGTTCGAACAATGAATAAAGATATGAGAGTAAAACCTGTACGTTAATAGACAAATATTGCCAATTCTGTACATCAAAAAGAAAAAAAAGAGTAAGTGGAGAGAGGAACATTGAGAGACGAATGAATGCATGTCATGGAATTTTGTGGAGTGAGGCGGAACATCAATTACTGATGATAATCAGCTGGGTGTGATGCTCAACACTTGTTTCTTCTCTATTTATTATCATTGATGACTCAATTGAATGCACTGAGAGAAAAACGACAAAGTTCTCAAGCAAGTCTTGCTTGTGTCAAGAAAATAGTTTTTTGAAAATTATCAAAAGAGGATTTTTTGTGCCAAATGTGCAGAGAGTGCGCCGGAGTGAAAAATTTTTGTTGGAAAAATAGATTTAGGCACCGTCTGGTGTGAATTATCCCCCTCTTGAGCCAAATATTTCGTTGCTGTCGAGTGCAGAACAATCATTCATGTTTGAGACTTTCAAATTGACACCGCGATTACAAAATGTACTCGATTACCCGGGATTACGGAACTAATTACACTGATCACCATTGCCTATGTGATAACCGTGACTGTCAAGAGCGCAGAATGTGATTACACGATTACAAATGATTTCGTCGATTACATTCTGTGATTACCAAACATCTGTAATCATTGAAATCACAAAAAATGCCCTCTTATTAAATATGAATTGAGGGAATAATTAATTATTAGAATCTGCAAAGAAATGAGGAAGGAGGGGCGGGGATTAGAACAGAGGAATGCAGTCTCCATCACTCCATCTAAAAATTTGGGCATTTATAAGTGCTATTAGCTAAATAAATTTACTGAACATCTACCATTGATGGAGAATGAAACTTACCAGCAGATAATTTAGAGATAATTCAGTCGTTGGTTCTCCAGAATAAGAAGAAATTTTAACTCTGTTGAATCAATTTTCTACGGATAAATGCTCTGTGCAAAACGCATTGGCTATGCAAGCTTCTGAACCACAGACATCTGGGATTCCAAGAAAAATTGATCCAGGGATCTCTGAGACTTACCGTTGGTAGAAATGACGCGCGCGAAAATTCAAAAACAAAATTCACGGTCTCACTAGGAGCAACTGCGAAAGATTACACTGATTACAAATGATTACAGTGATTACAAATGATTACCACTTGATTACCAAAACTTGATTACAAATATGGTAATCATGTGATTACAATGATTACATTGATTTCACTGGGATTACAATTGATTACATCAGCGAGTGACACCACGATTACGCCTGTGAATAGCCCCTCGAGACATTCTTTTTTGGAAATTTTCAACTAGCGATTTTGTTGGCCCAAACAAGACTTGTTTGACAACGTGTTTGTTTTTCTCTCAGTGTACGTCAATGCAATATCGAAGTCGTTTTACGACGCAACAGCGAGTTAAATTACCATTTTGTTTTCCGTTCAATCGTCAGCTTTGTTCTTGCATCTTTCATTGATATTTTCATAACATCACACACGTGTAAGAAAATTGTGTGAGGCGTTCAGAAGGGGAAGAACAAAATGAACAAGTAACGCACACCTGAATGCGCGAGAACACTGACGTTGTCGCCGCGCACTTTGTTAGTAGGTAGTACTGAATAATAATAATTATTATTAACGGAAAATAAATACTGGATAAGTGATAATGGAGGAGAGCTAATAAATGAAGAAATAAAAGTGGAAAAAATCTGATAAATAACAACAAGATAATACGTATTTATATCGAGAGCACGCGCATCTGCGAGGAGAGCAGAGGTGTAAGGACTAGGTGCAACTGAGGCGGATTTTTCAATCATTTAGCCGATTAAGGGTTTATAAGAACTAAATAAAACGTAATAATAAACAGGAAGAAAAAAGGAAAGATGTTAGCCAAGAAATTATATATTAATCGATCCCTAGATAAGACTAGCCTTGAACAATTGTAATCGATCATCACAACAAGCTCGATGATCGCTCTTTAAATTCATTTGAAAAAGTAAGCATAAAGCATTATTAATCCTAACGAAGAAAAAAATGACATATTTTTCCATTATTTCCCTTGATTGAGAGTGAATTTTTCAATTAGATTTTCTCAATGGATTTTCAGTAAAAGATATTTCATTAAAAACTTTATTGAGAAGAGTCATTCCTTTCAGCGAGCCCGTGTACATAAATTTTCACATTTTCTTTTTCTACTAACATGAGAGAAATGGAACATCAAATGGAGAATAAATCTTCGATAATGAAGGGAAGATGGAGGCAAAGGTAATTGGGTGAAGAATAGTTGTAAGATTTTTCGAACGTTGCTCACACGTCACACACTTGATATATATCTATTTATATGCTAGCCACATTAACTCGATCGGATCTCACCCTTGAAGGAAAAAAAAAGAATTTGCGAGCATGAATGACTGATGTATGTATGAGTGTGTCAGCGAATGTTAAGGAAAAGTTTATGTAAGGTGACAGGAGAAGAAAGGAAAACAAAATAAATACAATAAATGAAAATGAAAAATTTTTAAATGACAAATTTTATCGACAGGGAACTAGTCGACGAATGGAACAGAGCGACAACTGGAGTACGAATGAATCGGAGGAGAATTCGATTCAATTTTTACCATTTTATCATTTACCATTTATTTATTACAATTTATTAAATTATTTATTATTATTCATTTATTTATTTATTTATTCATTTTATTTTAGTTATTTATTTATTCATTCATTCATTTATTCAATTATTTATTTATTTATTTATTTATTTCAATAGCGAAGTGCCAAAATGGTTCAAGTCGCCTCATCTCTCCTTTCAGTTTTTGAGGAATATTTCCGAATCTAAGGGAGATAGCGAAATTTTTGTAATGAATTTTTTTGTGGGGCGAATTGAGAGCTGCAAAAAAGATCGAAACAAAAATTTTGCTATCTCCCTTAGATTCCGAGATATTCACTGAAAACTGGCCAACATTCAAAATTGACTCGAACGGTTTCACCACTTCGCTACTGAAATCGAATGAATGAGGTTCAAATAATTCAGTGTAAAAAATGAGTGCTTTCTAGCGAGTCAAAAAATTCCCTAGCCAAAGAGATATTCCCTGCAGAATACTAGTCCACTCCTCCTCCGAACTGGCGAATCTGCCCTGGGTACATCCCAAAGATGTCAATTTTTTCATTCCCCCCCGGAGGCATGAGACTATGCGCGATAAAAGATGAGTGACAACGAGACTTATGGATCGAGAAGTGACGAGAAAACGTAATGAGAGTCGCCTAGCTCAGGGTTGCCAGATATTCCAGAGGTCTCGTCGGCAGTGCTCCCCCTCCCTGTCGCCCAAATCGCCCGCAGTCGGTGCTGGTGTCGCCAAAAACTCGCCCCCTCTTTACATAATTATTTTTTCACCAGGCTTTGAATGAATACGTGCACGTTTAATGTAATAAACTTCGATATTACCAAGCCGATTCGTTAAACCCCTGTAGAGACCTCACTAGGACGTGGCCTCTTGGATACGAAAGATCTCCAATAAATCAGATTTACAAATGCAAATAAAGTCATCAGGGGATCGTGTCAAAACACAAACGGAAATAATTGATGAATTAATTTTAAAAATATTTCAGAGAATAGCTTCCGGAAGAAACAATTCGGAAACTCAAGGGACATTTTAAAGGATATTTTCTGCTCCTCATTGTCGGTAACGATCCTATTCTAAAAAGAACATACACTTAAAATCGATAACTATCGATATCTCGCAAGTCTGTCACGCTTATTCCTCATTGGTTCCAGTCGTCTGAGGCGGCAAATTTAATTCATGATTAATTTAATTTTGAGATTTTCAATTATGATTGTTACCATTACAGCGCACTGTAGCGCGCGTTCGGTCTCGTGTCTAAATAAAGTTGGAACAGCAGAATTGAATACAGATATGTAAACAAGAAAATCGGTAACTTGTGAAAGTATAATATTTCAAATATAATATTTTCCCCTCGAGCCCTAAATATTACGCGCACATCAAATTATCGCCAGACCGCCAGCGTCGACATTCAGACGCCAAAGGAGCTTCGAAAATCGCCCATTTGGCGGGAAACCGCCCGATCTGGCAGCCCTGGCCGAACTCCGCCGACTGGCGGCTGGCTTCAGAGCTCAGTTTTATTGATTCGTTCAGTTGGTTGTGTTGGCAGAAGCCGGGAGAGGCTGGGGCGCCGTGAGAGAGAGGGAAGAACACATACATAAGCGCAACAGCAAAATGGCGGAGAAATCGATAAGGGTGGCGGAGGGTGGGTGGTGGCCTCCGCGTTAAAGTGTCAGGCGTATGTGCGGCTCGGCCTCGCGCTTGCGGCCAGGGAACTCCGGCTGTCGGCGGGAGATGAGGGGCCGGAGCGTGAGAGGGATGAAAATCGGCGCCGCGAGAAGCCCAGGAGGTAGGGGGCAATCGGAGTAGGACTGCCCTGTACCACGAGCCTGGATCCTAGCTCAACTCTCGCCCCCACCCGCGGTCGCTCGTCCTCACAAACTCCCCGTTGTCTATCCCCTTCTATCGCGGTTGTCCAGGGGGAAGGGATATATCCCGCAAATATTTTCATACTTTAGACTTCCACCGGAGGAAGAAGATGGCAGCCGTGGCGTGAATAGTTTTCGGCGATTTTTCCTTTTACTTCAAACTCAGCATTATCTAACAGCAAGAAAATACACGCCGGGAATCACTACCGCAATCTCTTTCGCATCCGTTTACAGCTGCTACTTCTTCTTCACACGCGACGACAACTGTTAACCGTCAGTAATAAATCATTGGGAGGAAAAATCTTCCCTTTCCCTTTTCGATATTAAAAAAATAATAAATAAAAATCGTCGTTTGGAAAATGGGAGCTCTTGGTGACGCGCCGGCAAGCGGCCGTCCGCGGCAGTTCGAAAACTCCGGAAAAACAGATTGACGTGACAAAAGTTCATATTGCAATCAATTGAATGATCGACTGCCGGAGAAGACTCTTCGCCGATTGTTTGTGGGTAAAAAAATCGACAACCGGAGGAAAATGGAATAATATAGAAGGACCAAAAGTTTTTTATTATGCGGTTCACCATATTCGTGGAACATTACCATCATCATTATCATCATCTTCATCACCACCATCATCATACATGGCACCGTGTTCATCCCAATTCGAAGTTGACAGCGGATTTGTATAATAATTTTACGATCGGCCCTGTCCAGCTGGACAACAAAGTTGTAACGGCAGTGATTAACGCTCGTTATGTAATATGGAATTGAACAATGTTGTTAAGACATAAACATGTTTTGGGTACATTGTGGACTTTTTGTTCTCGTGATTGCCGTACCTGGATTTATTAGCACCACTGACAGCACGTCCAAGCGAGGTAATTATTATTTATGTATTTTTAAGGCGCGATGTGGCTCGTTCGATGTCATTTTTCGCTCGGTATTATCAATTATTCGGCTCTAGATTCTCGGGTGAGATGAGGAATGTGAGAGCGTGAAGAGAGAGAGAGAGCTTGAACATTTATTTTGGACTGTCACGGGAGCCTCTCGCTTCGATGAATCATTTGCGAATTTTTTTTTAAATGTCTTTTTGAAGAATGTAATGGAGAAAGGAGAGCGGAGAGAGTGAAATGAGCTCGAGGGAGAGAAGGGATTCGATAAGCGCGCAGCCCCGGGACGCCCGGCTGTTCAGGGAAACGGTTGCATATGTATCAGACTGACCAAGAGAATCTGTGGAGTTTTTTTTTTCTGACGTCGGGAATGGTGGAAAATAATGGAGTTTCGGGGGGAGTTGATTATTACTTTTGAGGGCAGTGGCGGTGAAGCCGAATTTGGGGGGAAATCATGTGTTTCAGGGTTCAGTGGAATGTCAGTAAAATTTTAGGGGTTTGAGCGGAATGAAGACGAGAATTTGGAGATTTATTTGCGATTGAGTGGATTTTCAGGGAAATCGGAAATTTCATTGTTTTTTTCCCCTCAAATCGCATTCACTGTCACTGTCCGGAAAATTCAAGAATACATTTATCGGAATTTTTTTTTTTTTTCATTTTCCGGGAAAAATGGAATTGGAATTGACAAATTTAATTTAATTTTTTCTGATTTTTCCACGAAACTCTGAATTTTCAATGACGAAATTCCTTGAAATTTCCGAAACGTATACCGGCAAATTCAATAATATATTTACCATAATTTTCTGGTTTTCTCTTCATTTTCCGGGAAAAATGGAATTGAAATTGACAAATTTAATTTAATTTTCTCTGATTTTTCCACAAAACTCTGAATTTTCAATGACGAAATTCCTCGAAATTTCCGAAAAGTGTACCGGAAAATTCAACAATATATTTACCGTAATTTTCTGGTTTTCTCATAATTTTCAGGGAAAAATGGAAGTGAAATTTACAAATTTAATTTAATTTTGTCTTTAATTTTTCCACGAAACTCTGAATTTTCAATGACGAAATTCCTCGAAATTTCCGAAAAGCGTACCGGCAAATTCAATAATACATTTACCCTAATTTTGTTTTTCTCTCCATTTTCAGAGAAAAATGAAACTGAAATTGACAAGTTTAATTAAACTTTCCCTTTGATTTTCCACGAAAGCCTAAATTTTCAATGCCGAAATTCCTTGAAATTTCAGTGACAATTAAATTCGCTAAAAATGTTCCCAAAAAGTACCGGAAAATTCAGCCAAAAACGTTAGCAGTGTGAGCTTGCATCGCCGAAATGCTCCGAGGGAATCGCGGAATAGCTTGCGCCATATGACACCTTCATTCCCCTGAAATAAATATTTAACCATTTCGCAAGATTGAATGGAGATTGAGCCGCTGTTGAAACCACAGCACTCGAGTTGAACGCCTTATTTTCCGCACCCCCTTCGACGTTCCCTCTGCCCCTCCTCAGTTACCATCTGGTAATCCTCGTGTCGTAAAAGTGCATCTCTCTCGAGGGCCGCAAACCCCTAGGTATCACGGGGCAGAGCTCGGAAGGTATTCAACCCCAGTGCGGGAGAGACGAGAAGACAAGGGCGGCAGGGAGTGAGAAAGAGAAACACAGCAGATATATGGGTTACTCGGCGAACCGCACGAGAGCTTTTGGCCGAACCAATCCCCGTACGTGTGTTATAACCCTTACCGAGGATTACTGCGAGTGGATTTTTTTTTCGAGGGTTATTTTTCTGGCCCGCTTGAAATATCCCGCAGATAAAGAATGTTTTGGGAATTTTTCGCTCGGCAATTGATAGCGTATGACAGTCCCCTGATGAATTAATTACGGTCATGAGCATCCCTGGGTATTCTATTTGCAACAGAGAATTGAGATCTCGATGTCTTCCCCAGAATTCACCAGATTGAAATGGCAAAGTGCCAGTTCCTCCTTTTAACGAATGTAATCCCTCGTCTTTTTCCGAGAAAAGATGCAGAAAAAAAGTACGGTACACGTATGAAAAAATTCAATAGAAAAAAAGGCGAATTTGCTAGAAAATTCTATTGGAATTCTATGGAATTCTATGGACAAGTCAATAGATTTCGAATTTCTGGTTGAATTTTTCTCTTGAGATGTTTTTTATTAGACGGCTTGGGCATCAATTTTCTAAGGTTTTTCCACTCGGATTCTGCAATGGAAAACAGAACAAAATGCAGCGGAAAAAACTTGGGAAATTTGGGCCCAATAATTCTAATAGGAAAAATTGAAGAGAAAAATTCAAACAGAAATTTGAAATCTAGTGACATTTTCTTATTAAATATCCAACAGAGTCAGCGCAAAAAATAAAAGGAATTTTTCAATAGAATTCCAATAGAATTCCTATGGAAACCCCGTGGAACTAGAATTAGAATTCAATAGAATTTAGAATTTAGAATTCTAATTCCCATTAGAATTTTCTAGCGAATTCGCAGGGTTTTTTATTGAATTTTTTTGTTTGTGTAGCAGACTGTTAGAAATTCACAATTTAGGGTGAAAAAATTCTGAAATTTCCGATTTCACTAAAAATTCAGTAAAATTCCAGAATTTTAAAGGGCATAAAGACGAGAATTCCTTAATTTATTTGAATTTCCAATCTAATATAAATATTCAGTGTCACATTGCATCGAATTTTCAGTGAAATCTGAAATGTCATAATTGTCTTCCTCCTAAACCGCAATCACTGTCACTGTCCTGAAAATTCAAGAATATATTTAAGAATTTCCTGGTTTTCCATTCATTCTCAGGGAAAAATGAAATGGAAATTGACAGTTCTCTTTCATTTCCCCACGAAATTCTGAATTTTCAATGACAAGATTTCCCGGAATGGCAACATGACAAATGCAGACAAAATTTTCTAACATTGCAATGAAGTTTCAATGCAAGAAACCCCCGGCTAGAATTGAGGAAACAGTAATTAAAGAGGGGATTTTCCACGCGCACAGGCTCTCGCGAGTGTTCAAAATGGTTTCTCCTCGTTTCTCCATTTTTCTACGTTAATAAAGGGCTTAATTGGTCTTGAATTTTTGCAAGCGCACGCATCTTGACCCCAGTACAACCCCCGGAAGGGTACAACATACGGTGGTATCATTAATCACGGGTTCTCCGGAATTTCCACTCACATAAAATCATTCGTCGTTTCCTACGAGCCCGGAAAAAAAAATTACAACTTGTATTCATTTTTATTTTCATCCCTCCAATTTTCTGTGGCCACAAAGTATTCAAGAGTTCAAATGAGAGTCAATTTTTCATACCGATGTTACACTGAGGGGAGGCTGAAAAGGGGATGAGAAAGACCACAGTGAAACTGTCCGGAGAGAGTAGAAAAAAAAAATCGATGGATACCATCCGTCACTATTGTACACCCCGGGGAATAAATAAAAAAATCATTGCCTAGCTATTCGCAAACGCCTCACAAATCAGTCAAGCAATTCATTCAGATTTTCGGGAGGGGAGGAGACAACATAAGAAAGAACATTCAAGGTCGACAAAATATTTCCAAGTGAAAGAGACAATACAAAAAAAAAATTTAAGTATAAAAAACGAATTCAAGTGGAAGAAAAACTCTGCGGGTGGCGTATCTTTGACACAGCCGTAAGGAGCTCTACTCAAAGATCCCGTAAAATTTAAATTCATGTCTAAAACAAGTGGGATATTGCTTTCAGTTTTTATCAATTATTGTACCTGTTTTTGCTAATAAATTAGAAATATGCTTCCGAATGGATGTAAGACCCTCATAACATCCCCATAACACTCTCATGAGACCCCCATAGCATAAAACAATATTAGCCCAATGTTGGCGCAAGGTCGGCCAAAGGTTGGCCAAAGGTTGGTCCAATGTCGGCGCATGGTTTTTGGCTATAATTCGAAAACTAACAATGGCATCGGTACCATGATCGAACTCAATCTGGATAACATGAATACGAGTATTTCTAGCGCAAATTCAATCGATTTGAGCAATTATTTTTTTAGTTATCCCGGCAAGATTGAATCGGTCACACACACACATACATACTGATGCTCTAAAAACATCATATTCTGATTCCTGAACCCAGGATTGGTCATCCTAACATGAAAAACTAGAAAATTTAATTTTGCGGAATACGATGCTTCCATTCGGAACTGGAGAATTTTCTCGCATTTTCTAGAAAAATCCAAACTCGTTTAGAGAAATCTGGAATTTTTTAGAAAAATCTTGAATGTTCTAGAATTCCGACAGGTGGCGCCACCGCCGATAAGGGACCATAAGGACTTTTTCCCCAGATGCCCCCCGACAATGAAAACACAGTGCGGAGGATTTATTTTTCCAGCCAAGCTCGTGCGTCGTCGGTAAAACAGAGGGCGATAGAAACCTTTTGTTACAAAACGGAAATCCGTGGTTCGATTTAACCTGCACCCGACTGAGGAAAATCCCAGGGCTAACGCTGCCAGCTAACAAAACAAAGGGCGAGCATGAACAAACAGTGGAAAATGACTAGACAACCGAAGAATGTTCAAATTACCCCAGCGTCGATGAATATATACAGTATGTTTATCCTTCTCTCATTGACTCGTTACCCTGAAAGGGGGTTCGAACGAGGCCAGTGGAAAACGTTAAAGAAAATATAACATCTCTGTATGTGCGCAGTTAAAAGCCGATCTATTGTTGGCGTTGCTAGTGTTTCGAATTACAACGCAGGGGGATGATGGAAAAGCACCTGATGGCATGACAGATATACCTATGTGTGTGTGTGATTGCGCCATTTTACCGGTTGCACATCAACGATTGTGCCGTCCGATTCCCATGGAAATTCAATGAATGATTCAAGGGATAATTACAATAGCCATGCCAACTGCGCTAACATTTATGGTACATTTTTTTTTTTATTTCTTACCAATATTATTGTTCCTAGAATGTTGAGTAATTTATTGTTGAATAATTTATTCCATCATTTTTATTATCAATATTACTATCATTATTGACGGCTGTATGAACCTGTAGGTTTCGCGCTTATAAAAAAAAAAAAAAAAAAAAA
>NW_021680446.1:969760-974854 GCF_001412515.2 Diachasma alloeum | reverse complement strand
AAAAAAAAAAAATTCTCCTGCGTAATGTTTCGCACACCTTTTGTGGACATTTTTCAGACTCAAAAACGGGTAAATAAGGTGAAAAGGGGTGTGAACTTCAAACGAACAAGCGCCTAAACATCTTAATTCATGTTTGAAATTCAGAGTAATTTTTATTTTATTCAGGCGCTTTTTAGGGTAAAAAAAAAGAAATTCAGGTTGAGTCGATTTTCACCTTTGCCCATTTTTTTATAAATATCTCGGAATCTAAGGGAGGTAGCAAAATTTTGCTTATGACCTTTTTTGTAGAGCCAACTGAGCGTTACAAAAAAGGTCATGACAACAATTTTTGTATCTCTTTTAGATTCCGAGATATTTGTAAAAAACTGGCCAATGGTCAAAATCGACTTGACCCTGTTGGCCGCTTCGCACTGATTTCTAGGGATTTGGATAAAATTTCCGGGGATTTCTATGAAAATTTCATATAACGGGAAAAATTCACGGGCTCCTCAATAAAATTTCCGTCGCCAGCACTGGAATTCAGTAGCGAAGTAGTAAAAGGGTAGTCAATTTTGACTATTGACCAGTTTTCAATAAATATCTCGGAATCTAAGGGAGATAGGAACATTTTCATTATAACCTTTTTTGTGGAGACGATTGAGAGCTACAATAAATGTAATTATGAAAATTTCGGTATCTCCCTTAGATTCGGAGATATTCTTCAAAAACTCAACTGGGAGATAATTCGACTTAAACCGTTTTACCACTTCGCTACTGAATTCATCCCTGACCGTCACTTTGCGTCTTTTTTCCCGTGTTAGCACTAGAATTTTGCTAGAGAATTTCTTTCCGTGCACTGCGGACTCGAGGTGGCAACAAATTCATCTCCTGTCGACAACGATTCGTTTTTCATTCTTCATCTTAATTTTTTTCTCATTTTTTCTCTCTCTCTTTCTGTCTCACGCGGCAACTTTCCGCCGCTTCTCACCCTCGACTCTCAACTTTTCTAGGTAGAGTATAAAAAGAGTGGAGGGCGTTAATAGCACGGTGAAGCAAGGAGTATGGGATGAAAAAAAAAGTCTTTGACTTCCGGAGGGTAAATTTCATAACGAGAGGTGATGATAAGGCGAAGAAGCCACGACTTAACGTTCTTGCCGGTCACCAAAGTGTATCGTGACAAAGTTTTCAAAAGTTCCGGCTCTCCCGGATGTGTAATTTGCACAGACCATGCAACTTGCTCAATTTTTTACTTGCCTGCATTAACTTGAAAGACAAATTCCATAAAGGCTTAATTTCCTTTTGTTACACTGGTAGATCATTCATTTATTCCAAACGAGATTCGTTAACTATTAACGAACGGTGGAGTTCAATGTGACCAAATAAATATTCGTCGATAAATTTGAATTTTATTCCAGTGATGCCGCGACTCGAGACGAGACATTGCATCTTCTCGTTTAGTCTCGTTGTCAGGAAACCATTCTCTTGTCTCGTCTCGTATCGAAATACGAGAGTAATTTCTTCTCTCATCGCGTCTTGTCTCGCCTCGTCTCGTCTCGTGTCGTCTCGCCTTATCTCGTCTCGTCATGTCTCGTCTCGTTTCTGCCATTGTCTCGAATGATTCTTCTCATCTCGTCTCGTCACGTCTCGTCTTGTCTCGCCTCGTCTCCTCTCGTCTCCTCTCGTCTCGTCTCGTCTCGTCTCGTTATGTCTCGTCTCGTCTCCTCTCGTCTCATCTCGTCTCGTTCCGGTCATTGGCTCCAATGATTCTTCTCGTCTCGTCTCGTCTCTTGTCGTCTCGCCTTGTCTCGTCTCCTCACGTCTCGTTTCTGTCATTGTCTCGAATGATTCTTCTCGTCTCGTCTCGTCATGTCTCAACATTGAATCCAACAAATACACAATGAGGGGAATTGAAACGGTTGGAATGAATAAAATTGCGTTCCCGTACAGTTAACCCTGGGTCGAAGCACAGTTATTCAAGAGTCGGGAAAAAAATATATGTAAAATTGTGAAACGACGGAGAAGGGAGGGGAAAAAAATGGCAAAGAGTCGTGAAATTGTGGAGTAAGACCAGGGGGAGAGGGAGCTCTCCATCGTGAAGAAATCGAGCATGCAGTCCCCCCCTCCCACTTGCTCATTGCCGCGGAGGATTCAGCGCAGTGAAGTGAGCAAAGTGTGCCAGGATTGAGAGGGGGAATGCTCATTCCCCACTCCCGCTTCTTTTTTTTTTTTCATCGCTATACAGAAAGTGCGAAGAGCGAATTACAGGGGATGACAGGTCATTTTTTTTGTCGCGTGTCCTCCTAAATCGTGCCGGTTGGATGAAAAATTATCTCGCCTGCTGTACACCATTGAAGCACTACAGCACGAGAGCGATGTATTTGGTGGTTGCCCACACGAAATGACGTGCAAATGATGGAGAGAAGAATCTCGATAATGCGAGGGCCAAAGGCGTTGTATTTGTTTTAGAATTCCTACGCTTTACCTGGTGAACTTAAAAATGGCAAAGCGTTTGAAATCTGAACCGAATGCGCGTAAACATTCAACGGACTGCTGCATTACTATTTAGGGGCCATCCTGGTGCAGTATTGTTATGTTTATTAAAGTAATAACTCGAGATGAATCGTTGAGGCGCATTTGTTGACAGCTCTTCAGGATCGAAGATTAAAAAAAAGGAAATCCGTCCTGAAGTTATCTCTCAATATTAGAAAATTAGAATAACAATCGTCGGTCTTTTATTTTACAAAAGAGGGGAAGAGGATAAATTAAACCATTCGATTCCGTAACAATATGGAATTTTTGGGTCAAGTGGTTTGAGGTAAACGGCGCTCGACAGCTTGATAACCCTGAAAAATGATTTATTTGAATCAAATGAAGTTTATTTACATTGAATCCAGGATTTTAGTTGAGGTTTTGTTTATATTGAATGAATGTTACTTACTATTAATAAATTTTTATTTGAATAAAATAATTCTGTTCGTTGAAGTAAAAAATATTTATTTGATACTAATAATTGATTATCGCTTTGAGTTGGTGATGAACTCGATAAAGATTGAATGAAAAAGATCCAAATAATAAAACCATTTATTTGATGAGAATTATTTGGATTTTTCATCACAAATGATTTCGTAATTGAAAAAACGAAAAAACCCGTTGGTCTTCGAGAGTTTGGAAAATTTTCAGTCTTCAAAATTTCATATCTCAAAATCGCAATTGTGTTTTTTCACTCGATTCGCGTGTGAACGTGGATAATCCAAATACCAATGATTCTTATGAAGTGAATATACTTTGGAATAACCTAATGGACTTCAACATAATCTCTACCACAATCACATTAACTTTTGATATTAGTGGAAATCCATCGAAAACATCTGTATCTCGGTTCTACCAATTCCTTTTTTTTAACCATGTTTTTTATTCATTTTCTACAGTAGGTATTTACAATATTTACAGCTATTTACATAAAAAACCAGATACATAAAAAAAATGTAATTTAGTATCTGGTGTTCGATAAACATTGGTCACTCTGTGACACTCGTGTTCAATTTTTTATTGGGCTTTTTTATAGATTTATTATTATTATAAGGTTTTAAACCTTTGCTCTGTTGTAGAGCTTTTTTGTTTTTGTTTTTATGCGCTTGAAAAAAAAAGAAAAAGTGTGAGAAAAAAAAAGAAAAAAATAAGTGTGTGTAGGTTCTGCAATTCCCGAGGCACGTAAGATAGAGAATGCGCGCGCGGCCTAATCTACTTGATAAAACAAAAAAAAATTCTGCCTGCACCCTCACTAGTCCCTCTCCCAGAACTATTAGTATGAAAAATAGCCGACCTAAACACCGCTGTTATTTATGTATTTGGCAGGCTAAACTCCGCGTTTATGATGAATTACAAATTGATCGCTAGGGGGGGGGGGGAATTTGTATTCGGAATCAATTCAGCATCGAATTGGTTTACTCTCACGGGAGAGTCAATATATCATGTATCCTTATTAACGTGAAGAGAAAGCCTATTATGGACACAATGAAATTTTCCTATACTTTACCTTTGCCGGTGGCGACAACGAGGGGAACGAGAGAGAAAAATGATTGAGTGGAAGAGCAGCTATGCAATTGAGAGAGAGGGAGGATGGAGGGAAAAAAACGGGCCACAGATTTTGTGGGGCAAGGCTCGAATCGAGGGGGTTGGCGGATGCGGTTCCGTGATTAAAAAAAAAGAAGGGAGTTTGTGAAGGTTGGGAGCTGCTGGGTTAGACGGATGGGTGGGTAAGGGCGGACAGAGATGGCGAACAATGAGTACGTGCGGCGGGGGACAAAGAAATATCGACCTATAAGGTCCTCATGGCTGCCGGACTCAATTAGACTCATACACAGGCCCGCTATTCACAGGGACTTTTACTCTTGTGTAAGTTCCTCTCCTCGCCTGCTACACTCCTCAGAAACTGAAGAATTACCTCTCTACACTTCATCCGGGGAAAAATCATTTTTTTTTTCAATTAAGGCCGAGCCAGAGCCAAAAAATAACGAGCGGTGAGCAACTGCTATTGGAATTTCAGAGTAACAAGTCGTGAAATTTCGTATGAAATTTCCTGATTATTATCGATTGAGTCGAGTCTTTGATATCTGTAATTATTTCCATTTTTGTCGTGTTTCTAAAATTTATTATGCGTCAGGATAAAATTTCTCTGACGTAGAAGAAAATTTGATCATCACATATTAATTTTTACTAAATTTCGGGATAGAAATGAGGAAACGATGACTCATGATACACCTTTACAGACCGGTAGGGTAATTTTTACCAAAAATTTATCTCCGCGTGGTTATATCGTTCCCATCCCCCGAAAAACGGGTTCATAAACAGCCGTTCAGTCAATTTTTTATCTGTTTTTCCCCTTTTACGCGTTCATCTCTCGGCTTATCCACAGCATTGATTCTTGATTAAGGAGACAAGGAGGAGGAAAAATGAGAGGTGTAGGCTTTGAATTTGGCGAGGGTGATGATTTTTTTCTATTTGCCTCCAACAACCCCGCTCAGACACCATTAATTACTTACAGTGACAGCTACGACAGCTTCGTTTTCGGGGTGGGTAATAGAGTGGAAGGGGCAAGATTCGTGTTTAGGGGGG